>NW_026781575.1:0-246946 GCF_030144855.1 Hypanus sabinus | reverse complement strand
TCAGGAAGACCTGCCGAAGGTTTTTCACTCCGACCATACCCACCGTCCTCGCTTTCGGCTTGGGCCCTCTCGGTTCCACAAAGTCGTCAGCGTGTACACGATACACTACAGTGGGAAGGAGTGCGGGTAGAGAACGCGAGCGATGTGAATGAAATTGTTTGGAAAAGGGATGGGAAACGGGGAAAAAGAGGGGAGACAGAGAAGGAGAAGACAGCTGGTAGAAAGAGACAGGTAGAGAGAGGGTAGGGCAGGAGAAAGAGGGAGGGGAGTTATTGTGGTGGGGTGGAAGGGAAGGATGCGGAGAGGGTAATATGAGCAAGTGAAGCAGGTTTGGGTTAGGGATAGTGATGGGAAAACGAAGGGGCTCGAACAAAGTAGACATATATACGTATCACAGGAACAACAGCTGTGCACACTGGGGATAAAGAGGTGGATGGGGGAACACTCTATTTCGGTGGTGTAGATACAGCTCTGCTTTAGTCTGGCCCGCGTCCTGGAAGCGCCCAGTGCCAACATTGAGGATGTAGCGTTTGGGTGGTTCACTACGGCGGTGACGTACTGGGAGCTCCACACTGTGTCTGTTCTATATCCCGGTAGTATTCGCTGGCACACTGAGGATAAGAAGTTGGTATACATTGTAGGGGTTATGCCAAGGAAACTTAACACTGTGTCTGACCTGTGACCCGGGACGCTCAATACTCAACTGGGGGATAAAATAAGTTGGTTGTGACACACGGCCTGGGGTAGAGTGTCGAGCGGGCTCCAGAGTGATCTAAGTCCCAGGATTACTCTCTTCATACACAGGGGATAAAATGAGGCATCGGATCGCACCCTGTTGGGGAAATATAGAGGGAGATTTGATATTAACATGCCAATAACTTGAGAGAGTTGAATCAAAACCAATTCCGTTGGCATGCATCTCAAGAAACGCATGCAATGCCCAATTTCCTTGTAAATATTAAAACCAAAGAGTTCCAGTCAGGCCTGAGAAGTTGTGCGGTCAGGCTTAGGAAGTTGTAGGGTTACATTGGGGCTGCGAGCGATGAGTTTGAATGGGAAAGGGTGGTATTTAATTGGGAGTGCGGTAGCTGAGAGTGGACTGGAACGAATGAGCACAGGTTAGGTGTACGAACGGTGGCTGAGATAGGAAGGGCTGGGGTCACGTTATTACCAAATTATCCACATCGTGTTCAGCTTGGAACTGGGGTACAAGGAGCATCCAGCCCCAAGCCCCCTACCCCTGCCACAAGCAATCACGAGATAAATTTTAGTAAATCTTGACCCAAGAATTCGAATGAGATTGCAAACTGCTATAGATCTAAGATACACCTATACACCTCTGCCATTCTCCTTGTCCTCCTCCATCCCTCCCGATTTTCGTGCATCCTCTTTCCCTTGCGTTCCTCGACCTCTCCGTGGCCCATTTCTTCCTTAAATCCTTGACTGCGTCTGCAATTCCTTCACATCTCCACGCCTCTCCCCGTCAGTGCAACATCTTCACTGCTTCCCTGTCTCCGTCTCTGTAGTCTTCCCCACTAAACTCTATCTCGTGAGTGCTTGTGGCCGGGGTCGGGGGGTGTGGGGCTGGATGCTCCTTGGACCCCAGTTCCAAGATGAACGCGATGAGGTTTTTTTGTAACATCTTTTAACTCTATTACCCAGCTAATATATCTGACTTAAAGTCGTTTCTCTGTGCCTGGGCCGGGAACGGCGTAATTGAACGGTGTGGATGGAACGTCAATCTGTGCGACCGCGGGAGTGTGTGGACGGGACGTTGTGGAGGGAACTTCACGGTGTATCCGAACCCAGAAGTCTGTTATGAAACTGTGCGCAGGGAGCTTCACTCTGTTGCTGATCCCGACCGGGTGTGATGGGACGATGAGGACGGGATTTCACTCTGTGCCTGACACGTAATTCTGCGATGGGATCATGTGGAGGAAGTTCCAGTCCTCGTCTGACCCTGTGAGGTTGTCATGTGACGGTACAGTGGGAACTTCTACCAGTGCTTGACCCTGGTCATGTGCGATGGGAACAGCGCGGCGGGAGGCTCACCCTGTCTTTATCGCTGGGAGTTTGTCTTCCTATTCGGGAAGTTAGTGGGCACAGTTCGGATATTCAATGGTCTTTGCTCGTTTTAAGTGGAGTGCGCTGGTGTCGGAGGGCAAAGACAGTGCGTGGGGACATTTTAAGCACGCTGGAGGAGTGGGCACGGGTGCTGTGTTCAAGGACAGCGTGCGAGGGGGCGGGGCATGGACAGCGGTTGTGGGGAGACGCGGATAGAGCAGGCGGGGTAACCGATGAAAGCGCAGGAGGGTTAACGAGGAGATCGCCGGAGGGGCAGTGAGCCGAGCCCGGGAGGAGCAGCGAAGACAGCGCAGGGTGGGCAGGAGTGTGGCCGGAGGACAAGCTCTTGAGTGCCAGTGTTTGTGAGACCGACATTCCTGAGTCTGGATGTGAGACGCCGCTGCGCCTGTGTAAGGAGCTCTGGAGCGCTGTTGCATTGCACAAGGTGCACAGGGCAGCGGGAAACTCAATTCACTGTTTCTCCTCAAATAAATGTCAAGTCCGACACCAGGACAGAATGTTACAGCAGTTTATTGATTCATCACCACAAATACAAACTAAACATTCTGTGACCTGAAAAAATGCGGAAATATATAAGCTGCTCACGACTCACTCACAGTCACACAAAATTCACAGATTGTCGACAACCAGTGACAGGTTGAATAATTAGTCCCGTTTCTCACCGTCACCCTGCCCGTGGGAACCGATGATTAAAAAAATCTCACATCCGGTCAGCGTCCGAGTGTCCGAACTCGCTGCCGACTCAGCGTCGCAAACGAGGTCTTTGCCAATTTAACATCATTTCATCGACCACGCCGCCATGGGGGTCAGCGCAGTGAGCAAAGTGATTCTCTCGGCCGGATAATCTCACCCCGGGACACTGGTGTCGCAGACTGAGCCCCGCCCTGGGTTCTTCCTGTCTGTGTAATTCCTCAGAATCCCCCTGGATAACCTGCACACGGACATTCGGCGGCCAGAAGTTCTGGACAGGAGACGTAGACACGTGGCTAAGGGATCACCTCTGACGTCAGAGAGCGCTCGGCTGGGCCGGGATCTCTTAGCACCGTTGGGAGTTAAACCTAAAGCGCGGTCATTAAAGGGGAGGACAGCCGTTAAAGGTGAGGCCGTGGAATGTCCACATCCTTCGAGCTGGGTTGTTCACAGCATCACTCCCAGTCGGGGTCTGGGTTCCTGCAGTGATCTCAGTTCTTTCTCCCCGGTCTCGCTGAATCGATTCCGCCCCAGCCTGAAACAGATGGGAGAATAAGGGTGAAATAAACTGATTACACAACAGTGTCAGTAACAGGGGACTGGGGTTAATGTCTCAACAACACTCACAGATAAATAGCACCAGAAAACCCGCGGATGCGCTGATATTTTATCACATTGAACATTAACACAAACACTCACCAGATGCCCGTCAGATTTGGAAGTGTCAGAACGAGGCGGCGGAGAGCGGGGATAGATTGGTCTGTGAGTGAGTTTGATACGAGGTTCAGCTCCTTCAGTGATGGTTTTGTACTAAGAGCGGAGACGAGATTCTCGGCACCAGAATCTGTGAGACCGACACTCCTCAGCCTGGAGATGAGAGAGAGTGAGGGTGAAGGACACAGAGAGACAGGAGACGGTACAAATCCCCAGTGTTTATCAGTAACACAATTACTGATCACATTAATGTTCAGTGTCAGATACCCAGTGACTGTAAACACAATCTCCCTCAGTCTGGTACTTACCTCAGTTTCTGTATTTTACACTCCGGGTTCCTCAGAGACTCAGACACCAGTTTCACTCCCGAATCTCCCAGCTTATTCTCCCCAAGTCTGAACATAAACAGAAAATTTGATGAACAAAGTAATTCAAACCATGGGTCTGAGAGAATTTCTCTCACTCGGATATTTCAGGAAACATTAAACCATTCAGTAAATCACTGATCGGAGTTCCCATCACTTTCAATGTCCCTCACTGCCCAGCTCCAGGGATTTCACACAATGTCAGTAATTTAGTCTGTCGGTGTGACCCTGTAAACTCCACATAATCTGTCCCTTTCCCAGATGGTTCAAAGTGGTACTGACAGGAGAGCATCGTAAGGAGCAAGGCCGGAGAGTGGAACAAAGTCCCAAGGTGAGGAAGACTTGAGATGGTCGGAAGAGAAGGATCAGTTAGAAGGAGTTGAGTCCAGGAAATTGTCCATGGGAGCTGACGGAAGAACCTCCCACATGGGGAAAACTAATGGGATAGGATACCCCACAGGAGGAATGTAGCTGGGAAAGGAGCTTCCAGAGGACGCAGCAGCATGGGGAAGAGAGATACCGCAGGAAGTGGATGATAGCGAAGAGAGACTCCTCAAGAAGAAGGAATACGGGACGGAGATACCAAAGTAAGACAAATAGAGGAAGGTATGCAAAAGTTAATCGAACTGGAGGGGTAGTGTGAAATCGGGAGAGGAGATGCCCACATGGGGTCTGTGAGCGAAGTCAGACAGTGGAGTGATGGTGACACAGAGAAGGGCAGGAGGAGGACAATCTCACACAGCTAGTTGTTTCTATCTCGCTGGGACAATCCGCTAACCCTCTCTTGTCCCTCACCGGGAAGAGGTTGTAAAGCTCCGAAGCCTCTGTGGCAGTCAGTCTTGGTCTGGGTGTCAGTAACAGTGAGAAGGAACATTGTCAATGGACGTGTCACAGACAGCGAGAAACACGGCCATTCCTGTGATTTACTACCATTCAACCAATGGCCGTTGTTCACTGATCTGATGAAGTCTCCAACATCCCTTCACAAGGAACCACAGAACCCTCCCGTCCTTGGGGAATTACTGACTGATCCCCTGGGCATTTGTCACAATTCTTCACAATCTGATTTACTACAAATTTACTGAAATTCCTTTACATTGAAACAACACAATGGAACAGTTTCACGGATCAGAGTGAGAGACAAATCAAGTTACCTCAACTCCTGGCACTTGTGCAGCCCGGGTCCCAGCCGCTGTATTCCCTCATACTGAATGTGGCAGTTCTCCAGGTCGAGCTGTTTTATTGTATCACAGAGTCCGATGACATGAGACAGGACCGCGCAGTCAATCGGGGTCAGTGTCATTCCACTGAGTGAAAACCTTTCCACAGAGCCCAGTGCGGTCTGAGCCAGTCCACGATTCTCAAACAGGTAGTGCAATGTGTTCAGGAGGCTCCTTTTACCAGCTTCACTCCATGTGTTTCCACTCTGGCGTTTAACCTCCTCCATCATCCAGTCAATCACCCGGCAGGTTGTTTGATGAGAAAATGGACCCAGAAACTCCTCCAGGCCCCGAGCTGTCATTGGGGAGGAGAGACCAGCAACAAAACGGAGAAATACCTCAAATCGCCCATCTGTCGTGCTGTGGACTTCAGTGAGGAATTTCAGGATATCTCCGGGATGTGGATTCAGGAATTGTGCGAGTGCAGCTACAAACTCTTGGATGGTGAGGTGTGGGAATGTGTACACCACGCTTCGGGCAGAATCCTCTCTCTCCAAAAGCTCCATCAGGAACCCGGACAGGAACTGGGAAGGCTGCAGATTGTAGTTGATCAAATCTCCATCTGTAAACACAATCTTCCTCTTGGACACTCCTTTGAAGGCCATCCGACCAACCCTGAGTAACACATCACGTGGGTTCTCAATCTCACGGCCGTGGTTTTTCAGGATGTTGTAAATATAGTAGGAGTACAGTTGGGTGATGGTCTTGGGAACTCGCTGTGGGTCCCTGACGCTTTGTGTGAAGAAGGGGCCCAGTGCCAGAGCGAGGATCCAGCAGTAGGAGGGGTTGTAGCTCATGGTGTACAGGATCTCGTTCTCCTTCACGTGTTTGAAAACAGCTGCCGCCACCGTCTGATCTTCAAAATGTCTGATGAAATATTCCTTCCGTTCCTCACCAACAAATCCCAGGATTTCAGCCCAGACACTGATATCCGCCTTTTCCAATAAATGTAACGCAGTGGGGCGGGTGGTCACCAGCACTGAACACCCTGGGAGCAGCTTGTGCTGGATTAAACTGTACACAATGTCAGACACCTTGCACTTGTATTCAGGATCTGTGCATGTGTACCGAGTTTCCGTGTCTCTCCGACTGTCAGAAAAATTAATTTGGTCATTGAATTCATCCAAACCATCAAATATAAACAGCAATCCCTCCGGGTTCTTCCAGACCTCTCTCAGGATATTCCCAAAGTAAGGATACTGATCCAGAATCAGTTCCTTCAGGTTTATTCTACAGTTAATGGTGTTTAAATCGCGGAATTTGAAACTGAAGACAAACTGGAACTGTTGGTATATTTTCCCCGTGGCCCAGTCGTAAACAATCTTTTGTACCATTGTTGTTTTCCCGATCCCTGGGACTCCAGCCACTGCTGCCGAACTCCCAGATTTGGAGTTAGTTTGGGAAAAGCTGCTCTGGAACAACTGATCCATCTGGAGTTTCTCCAGCTCTCCGCAGAGATGTTTTTCTCTCCACTCCTCGTGGTCTCTGCCTCTTGCCAGCAGCTCATGTTCCACCAGTGTCCGATCTCGAACAGTAGAAATGACCGTGAGCTCAGCGTATCGATCAACCAGCTGGAAAACCTTCACCTTCTCCCTCATCAGGATTGTGTTCACTCTCAGTGTTTCAGTTTGTTCCCACAGAGTCTCCTTGTGTTTCTGTTGAACACCTTCCATGGGGACAGACAGTGGACAAACTGTTAGATGCCTCAGCTCAGAACTCAGTATTTAAGCACACAAGAGTTAGCTCAGAGCTGTTGCATTGATGGATTCATCAATGGTTGTTCGTACAGTAAAGTAAATTTGATTAACAGACCTCTGACTGGACAGAGAGGCCTGTTCCAGATAAACACCAGATCATCACATTTCCACATTAACTGTGCTGTGAAGGTGAGTATTTCCCTGGTAGTTTACTGACCCCCAACTGTCCCGTACTGGACAACATCTCACTACTGCCACAGATATCTTTGCTCCTGAGGAAGTATCTTTTAATCCCTTGTGTTGATGTGGCGTATGGAGATAGAGAAGAAGGTGTTGGGCATTCTGTCAAAGGAACAGGTCGGGGAATCACAGCTCACCCTCCCCTCCCACCATCACTGAATCAAAATACAAAGCAGCAGATTTGCTGATCAGAACATGAACTGTGGGTGCGTGGGATCTCAAACTGTGTTCGAAACCTGTCGGGGTGTGTGGGGTTCTGCACTGTGTCCGGCCTCTGCCAGGGATGTATGGGGAGAGCACAGTGTGTCAGGACCCTGTCAGGGGTGTGTGGGGTCTCACAGTGTGTCAGGATCCTGTCAGGGGTGTGTGGGGTCCCACAGTGTATCAGGACCCTGTCAGGGGTGTATGGGGTCTCACAGTGTGTCAGGACCCTGTCAGGGGTGTGTGGAGTCTCACAGTGTGTCAGGATCCTGTCAGAGGTGTGTGGGGTCTCACAGTGTGTCAGGATCCTGTCAGGAGAGTGTGGAGTCTCACAGTGTGTCAGGACCCTGTCAGGGGTGTGTGGGGTCTCACAGTGTGTCAGGATCCTGTCAGAGGTGTGTGGGGTCTCACAGTGTGCCAGGACCCTGTCAGGTTTGTGTGGGGTCTCACAGTGTGCCAGGACCCTGTCAGGTTTGTGTGGGGTCTCACAGTGTGCCAGGACCCTGTCAGGGGTGTGTGGAGTCTCACAATGTGTCAGGACCCTGTCAGGGGTGTGTGGGGTCTCACAATGTGTCAGGACCATGTCAGTGTTGTGTGGCGTCTCAGTGTGTGTCAGGAACCTAAAACAGGTGTGGCTTCTCACTTGTTTAGGAGTGTGAGTGGTCTTAGTGGGTGTCAGTATCCGGTTAGGAGTATGGGGTCTCACATCCTCTCAGGATCCTGCCAGGAGTCTGTGGTGTCTCACGGTTTGTCAATTGATAATCGACAATAGGTGCAGGTGTAGGCAATTCATGGCTGATCATCCACAATCATTACCCCGTTCCTGCCTTCTCCCCATATCCCTTGACTCCGCAATCTTTAACAACTCTATCTAACTCTTTCCTGACACAATCCGGAGAATTGGTCTCCACTGCGTTCGGAAGCAGAGCATTCCATAGATCCATAACTCTGTTGGTGAAAAGTTTTTCCTGAATTCCGTTCTAAATGAACTACCCCTTATTGTTAGCTGTGGCCTCTTGTTCTGGACTCGGGAACATGTTTCCTGATCTAGCGTGTCCAATCCCTTTAAAATCTTATATATTGCAATCGGATCCGGTTGCATCCTTCTAAATTCTAGTGTATTAGGACCCTATCAGGTGGGTGTGGGATCTCGTGGTGTATCAAGAACCGGTCAGGGGTGTGTGGTGTCTCACAGTGTCTCAGGATCCTGTCAGGGGAGTGTGGTGTCTCACAGTATGTTAGGACACGGCCAGGGGTGTGTGGGGTCTCACAGTGCGTCCGGACCCTGGCAGGCGTGTGTGGCTTCTAACTGTGTGTCAGGAACCTAAAATGAGTTTCTGGGGCATCAAAGTGTGTCAGGACCCTGTCAGTGACGTGTGGGATCTCACAGTGTGTCAGGACCCTGTCAGGGGTGTGTGGGGTCTCACAGTGTGTCAGGATCCTGTCAGAGGTGTGTGGGGTCTCACAGTGTGCCAGGACCCTGTCAGGTTTGTGTGGGGTCTCACAGTGTGTCAGGACCCTGTCAGGGGTGTGTGGGGTCTCACAATGTGTCAGGGCCCTGTCAGGGGTGTGTGGGGTCTCACAGTGTGTCAGGATCCTGTCAGGGGTGTGTGGCGTCTCAGTGTGTGTCAGGAACCTAAAACAGGTGTGGCTTCTCACTTGTTTAGGAGTGTGAGGGGTCTTGGTGGGTGTCAGTATCCGGTTAGGAGTATGGGGTCTCACATCCTGTCAGGATCCTGCCAGGAGTGTGTGGGGTCTCAGGGTTTGTCAATTGATAATAGACAATAGGTGCAGGTGCAGGCAATTCATGGCTGATCAGCCACAATCATTACCCCGTTCCTGCCTTCTCCCCATATCCCTTGACTCCTCAATCTTTAACAACTCTATATAACTCTTTCCTGAAACCATCCGGAGAATTGGTCTCCACTGCCTTCTGAAGCAGAGCATTCCATAGATCCATAACTCTGTTGGTGAAAAGTTTTTCCTGAATTCCGTTCTAAATGAACTACCCCTTATTGTTAGCTGTGGCCTCTTGTTCTGGACTCGGGAACATGTTTCCTGATCTAGCGTGTCCAATCCCTTTAAAATCTTATATATTGCAATCGGATCCGGTTGCATCCTTCTAAATTCTAGTGTATTAGGACCCTATCAGGTGGGTGTGGGATCTCGTGGTGTATCAAGAACCGGTCAGGGGTGTGTGGTGTCTCACAGTGTCTCAGGATCCTGTCAGGGGAGTGTGGTGTCTCACAGTATGTTAGGACACGGCCAGGGGTGTGTGGGGTCTCACAGTGCGTCCGGACCCTGGCAGGCGTGTGTGGCTTCTAACTGTGTGTCAGGAACCTAAAATGAGTTTCTGGGGCATCAAAGTGTGTCAGGACCCTGTCAGTGACGTGTGGGATCTCACAGTGTGTCAGGACCCTGTCAGGGGTGTGTGGGGTCTCACAGTGTGTCAGGACTCTGTCAGGGGTGTGTGGAGTCTCACAGTGTGTCTGGACCCTGTCAGGGGTGTGTGGAGTTTCACAGTGTGTCTGGACCCTGTCAGTGATGTGTGAGGTCTCACCGTGTGTCAGGACCATGCCAGGGAATGCGGGGGTCTCACAGAGCGTCAGGACCCTGGCAGATGTGTGTGGCGTCTCACAGTGTGTCAGGAACCTGTAATGAGTTTGTAGGGGCATCACAGTGTGTCAGGACCCTATCAGAGGTGTGCGGGGTGTCACAGTATGTCGGGACCCTGTCAGGTGTGTGTGGTGTCTCACAGTGTGTCAGGACCCTGGTAGGCGTATGTGGCTTCTCACTGTGTGTCAGGAACCTAAAATGAGTTTGTGGGGTCTCACAGTGCGTCAGGACACTGTCAGGGTTGTGTGGTGTCTGACAGTGTGTCAAGACACGGCCAGGGGTGTGTGGGATCTCACAGTGTGTCAGGACAATGTCAGTGGTGTGTGGTGTCTCACAGTGTGTCAGGCTCCTGACAAGGGTGTGTGAGGTCTCACTGTGTGTCAGGACCCTGTCAGGGGTGTGTGGAGTCTCACATTGTGTCTGGACCCTGTCAGGTGTGTGCAGTGTCTCACAGTGAGTCAGGACAATGTCAGTGGTGTGTGGTGTCTCACAGTGTGTCAAGACACGGCCAGGGGTGTGTGGGGTCTCACAGTGCATCCGGACCCTGGCAGGCGTGCGTGGCCTCGCACTGTGTGTCGGGAACCTAAAATGAGTTTGTGGGGCATCACTGTGTGTCAGGACCCTGTCAGAGACGTGTGGGATCTCACAGTGTGTCAGGACCCTTTCAGGTGTGTGTGGGGTCTCACAGTGTGTCAGGACCCTGTCAGAGACGTGTGGGATCTCACAGTGTGTCAGGCTCCTGACAAGGGTGTGTGAGGTCTCACAGTGTGTCAGGAATCTGTCAGGGCTGTGTGGAGTCTCACAGTATGTCTGGACCCTGCCAGGGATGTGTGAGGTCTCACCGTGTGTCAGGACCATGCCAGGGAATGTGGGGGTCTCACAGGGTGTCAGGACCCTGGCAGATGTGTGTGGCGTCTCACAGTGTGTCAGGAAACTAAAATGAGTTTGTGGGGCAGCACAGTGTGTCAGGACCCTGTCAGAGGTGTGTGGGGTGTCACAGTATGTCGGGACCATGTCAGGGGTGTGTGGGGTCTCACTGTATGTCAGGGCACTGCCAGGTGTGTGTGGGAACTCACAGTGCCTCCAGACCCTGGCAGGCTTGTGTGGCTTCTCAGTGTGTGTCAGGAACCTAAAATGAGTTTGTGGGGCATCACAATGTGTCAGGACCCTGTCAGTGACGTGTGGGATCGCACAGTGTGTCAGGACCCTGTCAGAGACGTGTGGGATCTCACAGTGTGTCAAGACACTGTCAAGAGTGTGTGCGGTCTCACAGTGTGACAGGGCCCTCTCACTGGTATGTGGTGTCTCACAGTGTGTCAGGACCCTGTCGGGGGTGTGTGGTGTCTCACAGTGTGTCAGGACCCTGTCAGGTGTGTGTGGGGTCTCACAGTGGGCCAGGACCCTGTCAGAGATGTGTGAGGTCTCACAGTGTGTCAGGACACTGTCAGGGGTGTGTGAGGTCTCACAGTGTGTCAGGACCCTGTCAGTGGTGTGTGGGGTCTCATAGTGGTTCAGGACCCTGTCAGGGGTGTGTGGCATATCACTGTGTGTCAGGACCCTGTTAGGGGACTGTGGCATCTTACAGTGAATCGTAAACCTGCCACGGGTGTGTGGCATCTCTAAGACCCTATGAGGACCGTGTGGTCTCACAATGTGACAGGACCTTGTCAGGGGTGTGTGGGGTCTCACAGTGTGTCACGACACGGCCAGGGGTGTGTGGGATCTCACAGTGCTTCCGGACCCTGGCAGGCGTGCGTGGCCTCGCACTGTGTGTCAGGAACCTAAAATGAGTTTGTGGGGCATCACGGTGTGTCAGGAGCCTGTCAGTGACGTGTGGGATCTCACAGTGTGTCAGGCTCCTGACAAGCGTGTGTGGAGTCTCACAGTGTGTCAGGACCCTGTCAGAGACGTGTGGGATCTCACAGTGTGTCAGGCTCCTGACAAGGGTGTGTGGAGTGTAACAGTGTGTCAGGATACTGTCAGGGATGTGTGAGGTCTCACAGTGTGTCAGGACCCTGTCAGGGGTGTGTGGGGTCTCACAGTGTGTCAGGACCCTGTCAGGGGTGTGTGGGGTCTCACAGTGTGTCAGGACCCTGTCAGGGGTGTGTGGGGTCTCATAGTGTGTCAGGACCCTGTCAGGGGTGTGTGGGGTCTCACAGTGTGTCAGGACATTGTCAGGGGTGTGTGGGGTCTCACAGTGGGTCATGACCCTGTCAGGTGTGTGGAGTCTCACAATGTGTCAGGACCCTCTCAGGTGTGTGGGGTCCCACAGTGTATCAGGACACTGTCAAGGGCGGGTGGGGTCGTAAAGGTTGTCAGCGCCCTAACCGGCATGTATGGTGTTTCACTGTGTGTCAGGACCCTGTCAGAAATATGTGGAGTCTTGTAGTGTGTCAACCTGTTTAGGGTTGTGAGGGGTCTCAGCATGTGTCAGTATCCGGTTAGGAGTGTGGGGTCTCACATCCTGTCAGGACAGTACCAGCGGTGTGTGGGGTCTCAGTGTTTCAGGACCCTGTCAGGCATGTGTGGTGTCTCACAGTTTGTCAGGATCCTGCCAGGAGTGTGGGGTCTCAGGGTTTGTCAATTGATAATAGACAATAGGTGCAGGTGCAGGCAATTCAGCCTTTTGAGCCAGCACCGCCATTCAATGTGATCATGGCTGATCAGCCTCAATCAGTACCCCGTTCCTGCCTTCTCCCCATATCCCTTGACTCCGCAATCTTTAAGAGCTCTATCTAACTCTTTCTTGAAAGCATCCAGAGAATTGGTCACCACTGCCTTCCGAAGCAGAGCATTCCATAGATCCACAACTCTCTGGGTGAAAAGTTTTTCCTGAATTCCGTTCTAAATGACCTACCCCTTATTGTTAGCTGTGGCCTCTTGTTCTGGCCTCCCCCAACATCAGGACCATCTTTCCTGTCTCTAGTGTGTACAATCGCTTAAAAATCTTATATATTTCAATCAGATCCCCTCGCATCCTTCTAAATTCCAGAGTATCAGGACCCTATCTGGCGTGTGTGGCATCTCATGGTGTATCACGAACCTGTCAGGGGAGTGTCGCGTCTGCCAGTGTGCCAGGACCCTGTCAGGGGTGTGTGGGGTCTCACAGTGTGTCAGGATCCAGTCAGGGGTGTGTGGGGTCTCACAGTGTGTCAGGACCCTGTCAGGGGTGTGTGGGGTCTCACAGTGTGTCAGGACCCTGTCAGGTGTGTGTGGGGTCTCACAGTGTGTCAGGACCCTGTCAGGGGTGTGTGGGGTCTCACAGTGTGTCAGGACCCTGTCAGGGGTGTGTGGGGTCCCACAGTGTGTCAGGATCCAGTCAGGGGTGTGTGTGGTCTCACAGTGTGTCAGGATCCTGTCAGGGGTGTGTGGCGTCTCACAGTGTGTCAGGTTCCTGTCAGGGGTGTGTGGGGTCTCACAGTGTGTCAGGACCCTGCCAGGGGTGTGTGGGGTCTCACAGTGTGTCAGGACCCTGTCAGGGGTGTGTGGGGTCTCACAGTGTGTCAGGACCCTGTCAGGTGTGTGTGGGGTCTCACAGTGTGTCAGGACCCTGTCAGGGGTGTGTGGGGTCTCACAGTGTGTCAGGACCCTGTCAGGGGTGTGTGGGGTCCCACAGTGTGTCAGGATCCAGTCAGGGGTGTGTGTGGTCTCACAGTGTGTCAGGACCCTGCCAGGAGTGTGTGGGGTCTCACAGTGTGTCAGGAACATGTCAGGTGTGTGGGGTCTCACAGTGTGTCAGGATCCAGTCAGGGTTGTGTGTGGTCTCACAGTGTGTCAGGACCCTGCCAGGAGTGTGTGGGGTCTCACAGTGTGTCAGGATCCAGTCAGGGGTGTGTGTGGTCTCACAGTGTGTCAGGACCCTGCCAGGAGTGTGTGGGGTCTCACAGTGTGTCAGGAACATGTCAGGTGTGTGGTGTCTCACAGTGCGTCAGGATCCAGTCAGGGTTGTGTGAGGTCTCACCGTGTGTCAGGACCCTGTCAGGGGTATGTGGGGTCTCACAGTGGGTCAGGACCCTGTCAGGGGTGTGTGGCGTCCCAGTGTGTGTCAGGAACCTAAAACAGGTGTGGCTTCTCACTTGTTTAGGAGTGTGAGGGGTCTTAGTGGGTGTCAGTATCCGGTTAGGAGTATGGGGTCTCACATCCGGTCAGGATCCTGCCAGGAGTGTGTGGGGTCTCACGGTTTGTCAATTGATAATCGACAATAGGTGCAGGTGTAGGCAATTCATGGCTGATCAGCCACAATCATTACCCCGTTCCTGCCTTCTCCCCATATCCCTTGACTCCGCAATCTTTAACAACTCTATCTAACTCTTTCCTGACACAATCCGGAGAATTGGTCTCCACTGCCTTCTGAAGCAGAGCATTCCATAGATCCATAACTCTCTGGGTGAAAAGTTTTTCCTGAATTCCGTTCTAAATGAACTACCCTTTATTGTTAGCTGTGGCCTCTTGTTCTGGATTCGGGAACATGTTTCCTGATCTCGCGTGTCCAATCCCTTTAAAATCTTATATATTTCAATCAGATCCGGTCGCATCCTTCTAAATTCTAGTGTATTAGGACCCTATCAGGTGGGTGTGGGATCTCGTGGTGTATCAAGAACCGGTCAGGGGTGTGTGGTGTCTCACAGTGTGTCAGGATCCTGTCAGGGGTGTGTGGGGTCTCACAGTGTGTCAGGACCCTGTCAGGGGTGTGTGGAGTCTCACAGTGTGTCAGGAACCTGCTAGGGGTGTGTGGGGTCTCACAGTGTGTCAGGACCCTGTCAGGGGTGTGTGGTGTCTCACAGTGTATCAGGACCCTGTCAGGGGTGTGAGGTGTCTCACAGTGTGTCAGGATCCTGTCAGGGGTGCGTGGGGTCTCACAGTGTGTCAGGACCCTGTCAGGGGTGTGTGGTGTCTCACAGTGTGTCAGGATCCTGTCAGGGGTGTGTGGGGTCTCACAGTGTGTCATGATACTGTCAGGGATGTGTGGGGTCTCACAGAGTGTCAGGACCCTGTCAGGGGTGTGTGGTGTCTAACAGTGTGTCAGGACCCTGTCAGGGATGTGTGCGGTCTCACAGTGTGTCTGGACCCTGCCAGGGGTGAGTGGGGTTTCACAGTGTGTCTGGACCTTGTGAGGGACGTGTGGGATCTCACAGTGTGTCCAGGACCCTGTCAGGGGTATGTGGGGTCTCAGAGAGTGTCAGGACCCTGTCAGGGGTGTGTGGGGTCTCCCGGTGTGTCAGGATCATGCCATGGAACGCGGGGGTCTCACAGTGTGTCCGGACCCTGGCAGATGTGTGTGGCGTCTCACAGTGTGTCAGGATCCTGTCAGGGGTGCGTGGGGTCTCACAGTGTGTCAGGACCCTGTCAGGGGTGTGTGGTGTCTCACAGTGTGTCAGGATCCTGTCAGGGGTGCGTGGGGTCTCACAGTGTGTCAGGACCCTGTCAGGGGTGTTTGGGGTCTCACAGTGTGTCAGGACACTTCAGAATTATCTGCTGTCTCACAGTGTATCAGGACCCTTCAGAGTTATCTGCTGTCTCACAGTGTGTCAGGACACTGTCAGGATTGTGTGGGGTCGTACAGTGTGTCCGGACCCTGTCAGGGGTGTGTGAAGTCTCACAGTGTGTCAGGACCCTGTCAGGGGTGTGTGGGGTCTCACAGTGTGTCAGGACCCTGTCAGGGGTGTGTGGAGTCTCACAGTGTGTCAGGACCCTGTCAGGGGTGTGTGGGGTCTCACAGTGTGTCAGGACATTGTCAGGGGTGTGTGGGGACCCACATGTATCAGGACACTGTCAAGGGCGGGTGGGGTCGTAAAGGTTGTCAGGGCCCTAACCGGCATGTATGGTGTTTCACTGTGTGTCAGGACCCTGTCAGAAATATGTGGAGTCTTGTAGTGTGTCAACCTGTTTAGGGTTGTGAGGGGTCTCAGCATGTGTCAGTATCCGGTTAGGAGTGTGTGGTCTCACATCCTGTCAGGACAGTACCAGCGGTGTGTGGGGTCTCAGTGTTTCAGGACCCTGTCAGGGGTGTGTGGAGTCTCACAGTGTGTCAGGATCCTGCCAGGAGTGTGTGGGGTCTCACACTGTGTCAGGATCCTGCCAGGAGTGTGGGGTCTCAGGGTTTGTCAATTGATAATAGACAATAGGTGCAGGTGCAGGCAATTCAGCCTTTTGAGCCAGCACCGCCATTCAATGTGATCATGGCAGATCATCCACAATCATTACCCCGTTCCTGCCTTCTCCCCATATCCCTTGACTCCGCAATCTTTAAGAGCTCTATGTAACTCTTTCTTGAAAGCATCCAGAGAATTGGTCTCCACTGCCTTCCGAAGCAGAGCATTGCATAGATCCACAACTCTCTGGGTGAAAAGTTTTTCCTGAATTCCGTTCTAAATGACCTACCCCTTATTGTTAGCTGTGGCCTCTTGTTCTGGATTCGGGAACATGTTTCCTGATCTAGCGTGACCAATCCCTTTAAAATCTTATATATTGCAATCAGATCCGGTCGCATCCTTCTAAATTCTAGTGTATTAGGACCCTATCAGGTGGGTGTGGGATCTCGTGGTGTATCAAGAACCTGTCAGGGGAGTGTGGTGTCTCACAGTGTGTCAGGACCCTGTTAGGGGTGTGTGGGGTCTCACTGTGTGTCAGGACACTGTCAGGGGTGTGTGGTGTCTCATAGTGTGTCAGGATCCTGTCAGGGGTGTGTGGTGTCTCACAGTGTGTCAGGACCCTGTCAGGTGTATGTGGGGTCTCAGAGTGTGTCAGGACCCTGTCAGGGGTGTGTGGGGTCTCACAGTGTGTCAGGACCCTGTCAGGGGTGTGTGGTGTCTCACAGTGTGTCAGGATCCTGTCAGGGGTGTGTGGGGTCTCACAGTGTGTCAGGACCCTGTCAGGGGTGTGTGGGGTCTCACAGTGTGTCAGGACCCTGTCAGGGGTGTGTGGGGTCTCACAGTGTGTCAGGACCCTGTCAGGGGTGTGTGGTGTCTCACAGTGTGTCAGGACCCTGTCAGGGGTGTGAGGTGTCTCACAGTGTGTCAGGATCCTGTCAGGGGTGCGTGGGGTCTCACAGTGTGTCAGGACCCTGTCAGGGGTGCGTGGGGTCTCACAGTGTGTCAGGACCCTGTCAGGGGTGTTTGGGGTCTCACAGTGTGTCATGATACTGTCAGGGATGTGTGGGGTCTCACAGAGTGTCAGGACCCTGTCAGGGGTGTGCGGGTCTCGGACGGAGTCAGAACGCTGTCAGGTGTGTAGGGTCTCAGAATGTGTCAGGACACTGTCAGGATTGTGTGGGGTCTTACAGTGTGTCCGGACCCTTTCAGGGGTGTGTGGTGTCTCACAGTGTGTCAGGACACTGTCAGGGGTGTGTGGGGTCTCACAGTGAGTCAGGACACTGTCAGGGGTGTGTGGGGTCTCACAGTATGTCAGAACACAGTCAGTGGTGTGTGGGGTCTCAAAGTGTGTCAGCACCCTGTCAGGGGTGTGTGGGGTCTCACAGTGTGTCAGGACACTGTCAGGGGTGTGTGGGGTCTCACAGTGTGTCAGGACCCTGTCAGGGGTGTGTGGGGTCTCACAGTGTGTCAGGACCCTGTCAGGGGTGTGTTGGGTCTCACACTGTGTCAGGACACTGTCAGTGGTGTGTGGGGTCTCACAGTGTGTCAGGACCCTGTCACGGGTGTGTGGGATCTCATAGTGTGTCCGGACCCTGGTAGGCGTATGTGGCTTCTAACTGTGTGCCAGGAACCTAAAATGAGTTTGTGGGGCAGCACAATGTGTCAGGACTCTGTCATAGACGTGTGGGATCTCACAGTGTATCAGGACCCTGTCAGGGGTGTGTGAGGTCTCACAGTGTGTCAGTACCCTGTCAGATGTGTGTGAGGTCTCACAGTGTGTCAGGACACTGTCAGGGGTGTGTGAGGTCTCACAGTGTGTCAGGGCACTTTCAAGAGTGTATGGGATCTCACAGTGTGACAGGGCCCTTTCAGGGGTGTGTGGGGTCTCACAGAGTGTCAGGACCCTGTCAGGGGTGTGTGGTGTCTCACAGTGTGTCAGGACCATGTCAGGGTTGTGTGGCGTCTCACTGTTTTTCAGGAACCTAAAACAGGTGTGGCTTCTCACTTGTTTAGGAGTGTGAGGGGTCTTAGTGGGTGTCAGTATCCGGTTAGGAGTATGGGGTCTCACATCCTCTCAGGATCCTCCCAGGAGTCTGTGGTGTCTCACAGTGTGTCAGGATACTGTCAGGGGTGTGTGGAGTCTCACAGTGCGTCCGGACCCTGTCAGGGATGTGTGGGGTCTCACAGTGTGACAGGACCATGCCAGGGAATGCGGGGGTCTCACAGTGTGTCAGGACCCTGTCAGTGGTGTGTGGGGTCTCACAGTGTGTCAGGACCCTGTCAGGGTTGTGTGGGGTCTCACAGTGTGTCAGACCCTGTCCGGGGTGTGTGGGGTCTCACAGTGTGTCAGGACCCTGTCAGGGGTGTGCGGGTCTCGGACGGAGTCAGAACGCTGTCAGCTGTGTGGGGTCTCAGAATGTGTCTGGACCCTGTCAGGGGTGTGTGGGGTCTCACAGTGTTTCAGGACCCTGTCATGGGTGTGTGGGGTCTCACAGTGAGTCAGACCCTGTCAGGGGTGTGTGGGGTCTCACAGTGGGTCAGGACCCTGTCAGGGGTGTGTGGGGTCTCACAGTGTGTCAGACCCTGTCAGGGGTGTGTGGGGTCTCACAGTGGGTCAGGACCCTGTCAGGGTTGTGTGGCGTCTCAGTGTGTGTCAGGAACCTAAAACAGGTGTGGCTTCTCACTTGTTTAGGAGTGTGAGGGGTCTTGGTGGGTGTGAGTATCCGGTTAGGATTATGGGGTCTCACATCCGGTCAGGATCCTGCCAGGAGTCTGTGGTGTCTCACGGTTTGTCAATTGATAATCGACAATAGGTGCAGGTGTAGGCAATTCATGGCTGATCATCCACAATCATTACCCCGCTCCTGCCTTCTCCCCATATCCCTTGACTCCGCAATCTTTAACAACTCTAATTCTTTCCTGAAACCATCCGGAGAATTGGTCTCCACTGCGTTCGGAAGCAGAGCATTCCATAGATCCATAACTCTCTTGGTGAAAATTTTTTCCTGAATTCCGTTCTAAATGAACTACCCCTTATTGTTAGCTGTGGCCTCTTGTTTTGGACTCGTGAACATGTTTCCTGATCTAGCGTGTCCAATCCCTTTAAAATCTGATATATTTCAATCAGATCCGGTCGCATCCTTCTAAATTCTAGTGTATTAGGACCCTATCAGGTGGGTGTGGGATCTCGTGGTGTATCAAGAACCGGTCAGGGATGTGTGGGGTCTCACAGTGTGTCAGGACCCTGTCAGGGGTGTGTGGGGTCTCACTGTGTGTCAGGACCCTGTCAGGGGTGTGTGGTGTCTCACAGTATGTCAGGACCGTGTCAGTGGTGTGTGGGGTCTCACAGTGCGTCCGGACCCTGGTTGGCGTATGTGGCTTCTCTCTGTGTGTCAGGAACCTAAAATGAGTTTGTGGGGTATCACAGTGTGTCAGGACCCTGTCAGAGGAGTGTGGGGTGTCACAGTATGTCGGGACCCTGTCAGGGGTGTGTGGGGTCTCACAGTCGGTCGGGACCCTGTCAGGAATGTGTGGTGTCTCACAGTGTGTCAGGACCCTGTCAGGGGTGTGTGGGGTCTAACAGTGCGTCAGGACCCTGTCAGGGGTGTGTGGGGTCTCACAGTGTGTCAGGAACCTAAAATGAGTTTGTGGGGCATCACAATGTGTCAGGACCCTGTCAGGTGTGTGTGGGATCTCACAGTGTGTCAGGACGCTGTCAGCGTTGTGTGGCATCTCACTGTGTGTCAGGACCCTGTTAGGGGAATGTGGCATCTTGCAGTGTATCGTAAACCTGCCACGGGTGTGTGGCATCTCGAAGACCCTGTGAGGACCGTGTGGTCTCAGAATGTGACAGGACCTTGACAGAGGTGTGTGGGGTCTCACAGTGTGATAAGACCCTGTCAGGGGTGTGTGGCATCTCACTGTATGTCAGGACCCTGTTTGGGGACTGTGGCATCTTGCAGTGTATCGTAAACCTGCCACGGGTGTGTGGCATCTCGAAGACCCTGTGAGGACCGTGTGGTCTCAGAATGTGACAGGACCTTGACAGAGGTGTGTGGGGTCTCACAGTGTGATAAGACCCTGTCAGGGGTGTGTGGGGTCTAACCGTGCGTCAGGACCCCGTCAGGGGTGGGTGGGGTCTCACAGTGTGACAGGACCCTGACAGAGGTGTGTGGGGTCTCACAGTGTTTCAGGACCCTATCATAGACGTGTGGGATCTCACAGTGTGTCAAGACCCTGTCAGGGGTGTGTGACGTCTCACAGTGTGTCAGCACCCTGCCAGGGGTGTGTGGGGTCTCAGTGTGTGTCAGGAACCTAAAACAGGTGTGGCTTCTCACTTGTTTAGGAGTGTGAGGGGTCTTACTGGGTGTCAGTATCCGGTTAGGAGTATGGGGTCTCACATCCTGTCAGGATCCTGCCAGGAGTGTTTGGTGTCTCACGGTTTGTCAATTGATAATCGACAATAGGTGCAGGTGTAGGCAATTCATGGCTGATCATCCACAATCATTACCCCGTTCCTGCCTTCTCCCCATATCCCTTGACTCCGCAATCTTTAACAACTCTATCTAACTCTTTCCTGAAACCATCCGGAGAATTGGTCTCCACTGCGTTCGGAAGCAGAGCATTCCATAGATCCATAACTCTCTTGGTGAAAATTTTTTCCTGAATTCCGTTCTAAATGAACTACCCCTTATTGTTAGCTGTGGCCTCTTGTTTTGGACTCGTGAACATGTTTCCTGATCTAGCGTGTCCAATCCCTTTAAAATCTGATATATTTCAATCAGATCCGGTCGCATCCTTCTAAATTCTAATGTATTAGGACCCTATCAGGTGGGTGTGGGATCTCGTGGTGTATCAAGAACCGGTCAGGGATGTGTGGTGTCTCACAGTGTGTCAGGATCCTGTCAGGGATGTGTGGGGTCTCACAGTATGTCGGGACCCTGTCAGGGGTGTGTGGGGTCTCACAGTCGGTCGGGACCCTGTCAGGAATGTGTGGTGTCTCACAGTATGTCAGGACCGTGTCAGTGCTGTGCGGGGTCTCACAGTGCGTCCGGACCCTGGTAGGCGTATGTGGCTTCTCTCTGTGTGTCAGGAACCTAAAATGAGTTTGTGGGGTATCACAGTGTGTCAGGACCCTGTCAGAGGAGTGTGGGGTGTCACAGTATGTCGGGACCCTGTCAGGGGTGTGTGGGGTCTCACAGTCGGTCGGGACCCTGTCAGGAATGTGTGGTGTCTCACAGTGTGTCAGGACCCTGTCAGGGGTGTGTGGGGTCTCACAGTGCGTCAGGACCCTGTCAGGGGTGTGTGGGGTCTCACAGTGTGTCAGGACCCTGTCAGGGGTGTGTGGGGTCTCACAGTGTGTCAGGACCCTGTCAGGGGTGTGTGGGGTCTCACAGTGTGTCAGGACACTGCCAGGCGTGTGTGGGAACTCACAGTGCCTCCAGACCCTGGCAGGAGTGTGTGGCTTCTCAGTGTGTGTCAGGAACCTAAAATGAGTTTGTGGGGCATCACAGTGTGTCAGGACCCTGTCAGTGACGTGTGGGATCGCATAGTGTGACAGGACTCTGTCAGAGACGTGTGGGATCTCACAGTGTGTCAGGACCCTGTCAGCGTTGTGTGGGATCTCACTGTGTGTCAGGACCCTTTTAGGGGAATGTGGCATCTTACAGTGTATCGTAAACCTGCCACGGGTGTGTGGCATCTCGAAGACCCTGTGAGGACCGTGTGGTCTCAGAATGTGACAGGACCTTGACAGAGGTGTGTGGGGTCTCACAGTGTGACAGGACCCTGTCAGGGGTGTGTGGGGTCTAACCGTGCGTCAGGACCCCGTCAGGGGTGGGTGGGGTCTCACAGTGTGACAGGACCCTGACAGAGGTGTGTGGGGTCTCACAGTGTGTCAGGACCCTGTCAGTGGTGTGTGGGGTCTCACAGTGAGTCAGGACAATGTCAGGGGTGTGTGGTGTCTCACAGTTTGTCAGGACCCTGTCAGGTGTGTGTGGTGTCTCACAATGTGTCAAGACACGGCCAGGGGTGTGTGGTGTCTCACAGTGTGTCGGGACCCTGTCAGGCGTGTGTGGGATCTCACAGTGTGTCAGGACCCTGTCAGGTGTGTGTGGGGAGTCACAGTGCGTCAGGACCTTGTCAGGGGTGTGTGAGGTCTCACAGTGCGTCAGGACCCTGTAAGGAGTGTGTAGGGTCTCACAGTGTGTCAGGACCCTGTCAGGTGTGTGTGGGGTCTCACAGTGTGTCAGGACCTTGTCAGGGGTGTGTGAGGTCTCACAGTGTGTCAGGACCCTGTAAGGAGTGTGTGGGGTCTCACAGTGTGTCAGGACACTGCCAGGTGTGTGTGGGAACTCACAGTGACTCCAGACCCTGGCAGGCATGTGTGGCTTCTCAGTGTGTGTCAGGAACCTAAAATGAGTTTGTGGGGCATCACAGTGTGTCAGGACCCTGTCAGAGACGTGTGGGATCTCACAGTGTGTCAGGACCCTGTCAGGGGTGTGTGGTGTCTCACAGTGTGTCAGGACCCTGTCAGGTGTGTGTGGGGTCTCACAGTGTGTCTGGACCCTGTCAGGGGTGTGTAGGGTCTGACAGTGTGTCAGGACCCTGTCAGGTGTGTGTGAGGTCTCACAGTGTGTCAGGACCCTGTCAGGGGTGTGTAGGGTCTCACAGTGTGTCAGGACCCTGTCATGGGTGTGTGGCGTCTCACAGTGTGTCAGGACCCTGTCAGGGGTGTGTGGGGTCTCACAGTGAGTCAGGATCCAGTCAGTGTTGTGTGGCGTCTCAGTGTGTGTCAGGAACCTAAAACAGGAGTGGCTTCTCACTTGTTTAGGAGTGTGAGGGGTCTTAGTGGGTGTCAGTATCCGGTTAGGAGTATGGGGTCTCACATCCTGTCAGGATCCTGCCAGGAGTCTGTGGTGTCTCACGGTTTGTCAATTGATAATCGACAATAGGTGCAGGTGCAGGCAATTCATGGCTGATCATCCACAATCATTACCCCGTTCCTGCCTTCTCACCATATCCCTTAACTCCGCAATCTTTAACAACTCTATCTAACTCTTTCCTGAAACCATCTGGAGAATTGGTCTCTACTGCGTTCGGAAGCAGAGCATTCCATAGATCCACAACTCTCTGGGTGAAAAGTTTTTCCTGAATTCCGTTCTAAATGAACTACCCCTTATTGTTAGCTGTGGCCTCTTGTTCTGGCCTCCCCCAACATCAGGACCATGTTTCCTGTCTCTAGTGTGTACAATCGCTTAAAAATCTTATATATTTCAATCAGATCCCCTCGCATCCTTCTAAATTCCAGAGTATCAGGACCCTATCTGGCGTGTGTGGCATCTCATGGTGTATCACGAACCTGTCAGGGGAGTGTCGCGTCTGCCAGTGTGCCAGGACCCTGTCAGGGGTGTGTGGGGTCTCACAGTGTGTCAGGATCCTTTCAGGGGTGTGTGGGGTCTCACAGTGTGTCAGGACCCTGTCAGGGGTGTGTGGGGTCTCACAGTGTGTCAGGACCCCGTCAGGGGTGTGTGGGATCTCACAGTGTGTCAGGATCCTTTCAGGGGTGTGTGGGGTCTCAAAGTGTGTCAGGACCCTGTCAGGGGTGTGTGGTGTCTCACAGTATGTCAGAAACCTGTCAGGGGTGTTTGGGGTCTCACAGTGTGTCAAGATCATGTCAAGGATGTGTGGGGTCTCACAGTGTGTCAGGACCCTGTCAGGGGTGTGTGGTGTCTCACAGTGTGTCAGGACCCTGTCAGGGGTGTGTGGGATCTCACAGTGTGTCAGGACCCTGTCAGGTGTGTGTGGGGTCTGACAGTGTGTCAGGACCCTGTCAGGTGTGTGTGGGGTCTCACAGTGTGTCAGGACCTTGTCAGGGGTGTGTGGGGCATCACAGTGTGTCAGGACCCTGTAAGGAGTGTGTAGGGTCTGACAGTGTGTCAGGACCCTGTCAGGTGTGTGTGGGGTCTCACAGTGTGTCAGGACCTTGTCAGGGGTGTGTGGGGCATCACAGTGTGTCAGGACCCTGTCAGAGACGTGTGGGATCTCACAGTGTGTCAGGACCCTGTCAGGGGTGTGTGGTGTCTCACAGTGTGTCAGGACCCTGTCAGGTGTGTGTGGGGTCTCACAGTGTGTCAGGACCCTTTCAAGTGTGTGTGGGGTCTCACAGTGTGTCAGGACTCTGTCAGGTGTGTGTGGGGTCTCACAGTGTGTCAGGACCCTGTCGGGTTGTGTGGTGTCCCACAGTATCTCAGGTCCCTGTCAGGGGGGTGTGGGGTCTCACAGTGTGTCAGGACCCTGTCCGGGGTGTGTGGCGTCTCACAGTGTGCCAGGACCCTGTCATGGGTGTGTGGCGTCTCACAGTGTGTCAGGATCCTGTCAGGGGTGTGTGGGGTCTCACAGTGTGTCAGGACCCTGTCAGGGGTGTGTGGGGTCTCACAGTGGTTCAGGACCCTGTCAGGGGTGTGTGGGGTCTCACAGTGTGTCAGGATCCTGTCAGGGGTGTGTGGCGTCTCAGTGTGTGTCAGTAACCTAAAACAGGTGTGGCTTCTCACTTGTTTAGGAGTGTGAGGGGTCTTAGTGGGTGTCAGTATCCGGTTAGGAGTATGGGGTCTCACATCCTGTCAGGATCCTGCCAGGAGTGTGTGGTGTCTCACATTGCGTCAGGACAATGTCAGGGGTAACTGGGGTCTCACAGTGTGTCAGGAACCTAAAATGAGTTTGTGGGGCATCACAGTGTGTCAGGACCCTGTTAGGTGTGTGTGGAGTCTCACATTGCGTCAGGACAATGTCAGGGGTAAGTGGGGTCTCACAGTGTGTCAGGAACATGTCAGGGGTGTGTGGGGTCTCACAGTCGGTCGGGACTCTGTCAGGGGTGGGTGGGGTCTCACAGTCGGTCGGGACCCTGTCAGGAATGTGTGGGGTCTCACAGTGTGTAAGGACCCTGGCAGGCGTGTGTGGCTTCTCACTGTGTGTCAGGACCCTGTCAGAGACGTGTGGGATCTCACCGTGTGTCAGGCTCCTGACAAGGGTGTGTGGAGTCTCACAGTGTGTCAGGACACTGTCAGGGGTATGTGGGGTCTCACAGTGTGTCAGGAACATGTCAGGGGTGTGTGGGGTCTCACAGTCGGTCGGGACCCTGTCAGCAATGTGTGGCTTCTCACTGTGTGTCAGGACCCTGTCAGAGACGTGTGGGATCTCACAGTGTGTCAGGCTCCTGACCTGGGTGTGTGGAGTCTCACAGAGCGTCCGGACCCTGGTAGGCGTATGTGGCTTCTCACTGTGTGTCAGGAACCTAAAACGAGTTTGTGGGGCATCACAGTGTGTCAGGACCCTGTCAGAGACGTGTGGAATCTCACAGTGTGTCAGGATCCTGTCAGGGATGTGTGGGGTCTCACAGTGTGTCAGGACCCTGTCAGGGGTGTGTGGGGTTTCACAGTGGGTCTTGACCCTTTCAGGGGTGTGTGAGGTCTCACAGTGTGTCAGGACCCTGTCAGGGGTGTGTGGCGTCTCACAGTGTGTCAGGACCCTGTCAGGGGTGTGTGGCGTCTCACAGTGTGTCAGGACCCTGTCAGGGGTGTGTGGAGTCTCACAGTATATCAGGACACTGTCAGGGGTGTGTGGGGTCTCACAGTGTGTCAGGACCCTGTCACGGGTGTGTGGGCTCTCACAGTGAGTCAGGACCGTGTTAGAGATGGGTGGAGTCCCACAGTGTGTCAGGGCCCTGTCAGGTATGTGGGGTCTCAGACTGTGACTGTATTCTGTCAGGTGTGTGTGTGTTGGTCTCACAGTGTATCAGGACCCTTCAGTGTTATGTGCTGTCTCACAGTGTGTCAGGACCATGCCAGGGAATGCGGGGTTCTCACAGTGTGTCAGGATCCTGTCAGGGGTGTGTGGAGTCTCACAGTGTGTCAGGACCCTGTCAGGGGTGTGTGAGGTCTCACAGTGTGTCAGGACCCTGTCCGAGGAGTGTGGGGTCTCACAGTTGGTCGGGACCCTGTCAGCAATGTGTGGGGTCTCACAGTGTGTCAGGACCCCGTCAGGGGTGTGTGGGATCTCACAGTGTGTCAGGCCCCTGTGAGGGGTGTGTGGGGTCTCGCACTAAGTCCGGACGTTGTCAGGTGTGTGGGGTCTCAGAATGTGACTGTATCCTGTCAGGTGTGTCTGGGGTCTCACAGTGTATCAGGACACTTCAGAATTACCTGCTGTCTCACAGTGTATCAGGACCCTTCAGAGTTATCTGCTGTCTCACAGTTTGTCAGGACACTGTCAGGATTGTGTGGGGTCTCACAGTGTGTCAGGACCATGGCAGGCGTGTGTGGCTTCTCACTGTGTGTCAGGACCCTGTCAGAGACGTGTGGGGTCTCACAGTGTGTCAGGATACTGTCAGTGGTGTGTGGGAACTCACAGTGTGTCAGGATCCTGTCAGGGGTGTGTGGGGTCTCACAGTGTGTCACAACCCTGGCAGATGTGTGTGGCTTCTCACAGTATGTCAGGACCGTGTCAGTGGTGTGTGGGGTCTCACAGTGCGTCCGGACCCTGGTAGGCGTATGTGGCTTCTCTCTGTGTGTCAGGAACCTAAAATGAGTTTGTGGGGTATCACAGTGTGTCAGGACCCTGTCAGAGGAGTGTGGGGTGTCACAGTATGTCGGGACCCTGTCAGGGGTGTGTGGGGTCTCACAGTCGGTCGGGACCCTGTCAGGAATGTGTGGTGTCTCACAGTGTGTCAGGACCCTGTCAGGGGTGTGTGGGGTCTAACAGTGCGTCAGGACCCTGTCAGGGGTGTGTGGGGTCTCACAGTGTGTCAGGAACCTAAAATGAGTTTGTGGGGCATCACAGTGTGTCAGGACCCTGTCAGTGACGTGTGGGATCGCGTAGTGTGTCAGGACTCTGTCAGAGACGTGTGGGATCTCACAGTGTGTCAGGACGCTGTCAGCGTTGTGTGGCATCTCACTGTATGTCAGGACCCTGTTAGGGGAATGTGGCATCTTGCAGTGTATCGTAAACCTGCCACGGGTGTGTGGCATCTCGAAGACCCTGTGAGGACCGTGTGGTCTCAGAATGTGACAGGACCTTGACAGAGGTGTGTGGGGTCTCACAGTGTGATAAGACCCTGTCAGGGGTGTGTGGGGTCTAACCGTGCGTCAGGACCCCGTCAGGGGTGGGTGGGGTCTCACAGTGTGACAGGACCCTGACAGAGGTGTGTGGGGTCTCACAGTGTTTCAGGACCCTATCATAGACGTGTGGGATCTCACAGTGTGTCAAGACCCTGTCAGGGGTGTGTGACGTCTCACAGTGTGTCAGCACCCTGCCAGGGGTGTGTGGGGTCTCAGTGTGTGTCAGGAACCTAAAACAGGTGTGGCTTCTCACTTGTTTAGGAGTGTGAGGGGTATTAGTGGGTGTGAGTATCCGGTTAGGATTATGGGGTCTCACATCCGGTCAGGATCCTGCCAGGAGTGTTTGGTGTCTCACGGTTTGTCAATTGATAATCGACAATAGGTGCAGGTGTAGGCAATTCATGGCTGATCATCCACAATCATTACCCCGCTCCTGCCTTCTCCCCATATCCCTTGACTCCGCAATCTTTAACAACTCTATCTAATTCTTTCCTGAAACCATCTGGAGAATTGGTCTCCACTGCGTTCGGAAGCAGAGCATTCCATAGATCCATAACTCTCTTGGTGAAAATTTTTTCCTGAATTCCGTTCTAAATGAACTACCCCTTATTGTTAGCTGTGGCCTCTTGTTTTGGACTCGTGAACATGTTTCCTGATCTAGCGTGTCCAATCCCTTTAAAATCTGATATATTTCAATCAGATCCGGTCGCATCCTTCTAAATTCTAATGTATTAGGACCCTATCAGGTGGGTGTGGGATCTCGTGGTGTATCAAGAACCGGTCAGGGATGTGTGGTGTCTCACAGTGTGTCAGGATCCTGTCAGGGATGTGTGGGGTCTCACAGTATGTCGGGACCCTGTCAGGGGTGTGTGGGGTCTCACAGTCGGTCGGGACCCTGTCAGGAATGTGTGGTGTCTCACAGTATGTCAGGACCGTGTCAGTGCTGTGCGGGGTCTCACAGTGCGTCCGGACCCTGGTAGGCGTATGTGGCTTCTCTCTGTGTGTCAGGAACCTAAAATGAGTTTGTGGGGTATCACAGTGTGTCAGGACCCTGTCAGAGGAGTGTGGGGTGTCACAGTATGTCGGGACCCTGTCAGGGGTGTGTGGGGTCTCACAGTCGGTCGGGACCCTGTCAGGAATGTGTGGTGTCTCACAGTGTGTCAGGACCCTGTCAGGGGTGTGTGGGGTCTCACAGTGCGTCAGGACCCTGTCAGGGGTGTGTGGGGTCTCACAGTGTGTCAGGACCCTGTCAGGGGTGTGTGGGGTCTCACAGTGTGTCAGGACCCTGTCAGGGGTGTGTGGGGTCTCACAGTGCCTCCAGACCCTGGCAGGAGTGTGTGGCTTCTCAGTGTGTGTCAGGAACCTAAAATGAGTTTGTGGGGCATCACAGTGTGTCAGGACCCTGTCAGTGACGTGTGGGATCGCATAGTGTGACAGGACTCTGGCAGAGACGTGTGGGATCTCACAGTGTGTCAGGACCCTGTCAGCGTTGTGTGGGATCTCACTGTGTGTCAGGACCCTTTTAGGGGAATGTGGCATCTTACAGTGTATCGTAAACCTGCCACGGGTGTGTGGCATCTCGAAGACCCTGTGAGGACCGTGTGGTCTCAGAATGTGACAGGACCTTGACAGAGGTGTGTGGGGTCTCACAGTGTGACAGGACCCTGTCAGGGGTGTGTGGGGTTTCACAGTGGGTCTTGACCCTTTCAGGGGTGTGTGAGGTCTCACAGTGTGTCAGGACCCTGTCAGGGGTGTGTGGCGTCTCACAGTGTGTCAGGACCCTGTCAGGGGTGTGTGGCGTCTCACAGTGTGTCAGGACCCTGTCAGGGGTGTGTGGAGTCTCACAGTATATCAGGACACTGTCAGGGGTGTGTGGGGTCTCACAGTGTGTCAGGACCCTGTCACGGGTGTGTGGGCTCTCACAGTGAGTCAGGACCGTGTTAGAGATGGGTGGAGTCCCACAGTGTGTCAGGGCCCTGTCAGGTATGTGGGGTCTCAGACTGTGACTGTATTCTGTCAGGTGTGTGTGTGTTGGTCTCACAGTGTATCAGGACCCTTCAGTGTTATGTGCTGTCTCACAGTGTGTCAGGACCATGCCAGGGAATGCGGGGTTCTCACAGTGTGTCAGGATCCTGTCAGGGGTGTGTGGAGTCTCACAGTGTGTCAGGACCCTGTCAGGGGTGTGTGAGGTCTCACAGTGTGTCAGGACCCTGTCCGAGGAGTGTGGGGTCTCACAGTTGGTCGGGACCCTGTCAGCAATGTGTGGGGTCTCACAGTGTGTCAGGACCCCGTCAGGGGTGTGTGGGATCTCACAGTGTGTCAGGCCCCTGTGAGGGGTGTGTGGGGTCTCGCACTAAGTCCGGACGTTGTCAGGTGTGTGGGGTCTCAGAATGTGACTGTATCCTGTCAGGTGTGTCTGGGGTCTCACAGTGTATCAGGACACTTCAGAATTACCTGCTGTCTCACAGTGTATCAGGACCCTTCAGAGTTATCTGCTGTCTCACAGTTTGTCAGGACACTGTCAGGATTGTGTGGGGTCTCACAGTGTGTCAGGACCATGGCAGGCGTGTGTGGCTTCTCACTGTGTGTCAGGACCCTGTCAGAGACGTGTGGGGTCTCACAGTGTGTCAGGATACTGTCACGGGTGTGTGGGAACTCACAGTGTGTCAGGATCCTGTCAGGGGTGTGTGGGGTCTCACAGTGTGTCACAACCCTGGCAGATGTGTGTGGCTTCTCACAGTATGTCAGGACCGTGTCAGTGGTGTGTGGGGTCTCACAGTGCGTCCGGACCCTGGTAGGCGTATGTGGCTTCTCTCTGTGTGTCAGGAACCTAAAATGAGTTTGTGGGGTATCACAGTGTGTCAGGACCCTGTCAGAGGAGTGTGGGGTGTCACAGTATGTCGGGACCCTGTCAGGGGTGTGTGGGGTCTCACAGTCGGTCGGGACCCTGTCAGGAATGTGTGGTGTCTCACAGTGTGTCAGGACCCTGTCAGGGGTGTGTGGGGTCTAACAGTGCGTCAGGACCCTGTCAGGGGTGTGTGGGGTCTCACAGTGTGTCAGGAACCTAAAATGAGTTTGTGGGGCATCACAGTGTGTCAGGACCCTGTCAGTGACGTGTGGGATCGCGTAGTGTGTCAGGACTCTGTCAGAGACGTGTGGGATCTCACAGTGTGTCAGGACGCTGTCAGCGTTGTGTGGCATCTCACTGTATGTCAGGACCCTGTTAGGGGAATGTGGCATCTTGCAGTGTATCGTAAACCTGCCACGGGTGTGTGGCATCTCGAAGACCCTGTGAGGACCGTGTGGTCTCAGAATGTGACAGGACCTTGACAGAGGTGTGTGGGGTCTCACAGTGTGATAAGACCCTGTCAGGGGTGTGTGGGGTCTAACCGTGCGTCAGGACCCCGTCAGGGGTGGGTGGGGTCTCACAGTGTGACAGGACCCTGACAGAGGTGTGTGGGGTCTCACAGTGTTTCAGGACCCTATCATAGACGTGTGGGATCTCACAGTGTGTCAAGACCCTGTCAGGGGTGTGTGACGTCTCACAGTGTGTCAGCACCCTGCCAGGGGTGTGTGGGGTCTCAGTGTGTGTCAGGAACCTAAAACAGGTGTGGCTTCTCACTTGTTTAGGAGTGTGAGGGGTATTAGTGGGTGTGAGTATCCGGTTAGGATTATGGGGTCTCACATCCGGTCAGGATCCTGCCAGGAGTGTTTGGTGTCTCACGGTTTGTCAATTGATAATCGACAATAGGTGCAGGTGTAGGCAATTCATGGCTGATCATCCACAATCATTACCCCGCTCCTGCCTTCTCCCCATATCCCTTGACTCCGCAATCTTTAACAACTCTATCTAATTCTTTCCTGAAACCATCTGGAGAATTGGTCTCCACTGCGTTCGGAAGCAGAGCATTCCATAGATCCATAACTCTCTTGGTGAAAATTTTTTCCTGAATTCCGTTCTAAATGAACTACCCCTTATTGTTAGCTGTGGCCTCTTGTTTTGGACTCGTGAACATGTTTCCTGATCTAGCGTGTCCAATCCCTTTAAAATCTGATATATTTCAATCAGATCCGGTCGCATCCTTCTAAATTCTAATGTATTAGGACCCTATCAGGTGGGTGTGGGATCTCGTGGTGTATCAAGAACCGGTCAGGGATGTGTGGTGTCTCACAGTGTGTCAGGATCCTGTCAGGGATGTGTGGGGTCTCACAGTATGTCGGGACCCTGTCAGGGGTGTGTGGGGTCTCACAGTCGGTCGGGACCCTGTCAGGAATGTGTGGTGTCTCACAGTATGTCAGGACCGTGTCAGTGCTGTGCGGGGTCTCACAGTGCGTCCGGACCCTGGTAGGCGTATGTGGCTTCTCTCTGTGTGTCAGGAACCTAAAATGAGTTTGTGGGGTATCACAGTGTGTCAGGACCCTGTCAGAGGAGTGTGGGGTGTCACAGTATGTCGGGACCCTGTCAGGGGTGTGTGGGGTCTCACAGTCGGTCGGGACCCTGTCAGGAATGTGTGGTGTCTCACAGTGTGTCAGGACCCTGTCAGGGGTGTGTGGGGTCTCACAGTGCGTCAGGACCCTGTCAGGGGTGTGTGGGGTCTCACAGTGTGTCAGGACCCTGTCAGGGGTGTGTGGGGTCTCACAGTGTGTCAGGACCCTGTCAGGGGTGTGTGGGGTCTCACAGTGCCTCCAGACCCTGGCAGGAGTGTGTGGCTTCTCAGTGTGTGTCAGGAACCTAAAATGAGTTTGTGGGGCATCACAGTGTGTCAGGACCCTGTCAGTGACGTGTGGGATCGCATAGTGTGACAGGACTCTGGCAGAGACGTGTGGGATCTCACAGTGTGTCAGGACCCTGTCAGCGTTGTGTGGGATCTCACTGTGTGTCAGGACCCTTTTAGGGGAATGTGGCATCTTACAGTGTATCGTAAACCTGCCACGGGTGTGTGGCATCTCGAAGACCCTGTGAGGACCGTGTGGTCTCAGAATGTGACAGGACCTTGACAGAGGTGTGTGGGGTCTCACAGTGTGACAGGACCCTGTCAGGGGTGTGTGGGGTCTAACCGTGCGTCAGGACCCCGTCAGGGGTGGGTGGGGTCTCACAGTGTGACAGGACCCTGACAGAGGTGTGTGGGGTCTCACAGTGTGTCAGGACCCTGTCAGTGGTGTGTGGGGTCTCACAGTGAGTCAGGACAATGTCAGGGGTGTGTGGTGTCTCACAGTGTGTCAGGACCCTGTCAGGTGTGTGTGGTGTCTCACAATGTGTCAAGACACGGCCAGGGGTGTGTGGTGTCTCACAGTGTGTCAGGACCCTGTCAGGCGTGTGTGGGATCTCACAGTGTGTCAGGACCCTGTCAGGTGTGTGTGGGGAGTCACAGTGTGTCAGGACCTTGTCAGGGGTGTGTGAGGTCTCACAGTGCGTCAGGACCCTGTAAGGAGTGTGTAGGGTCTCACAGTGTGTCAGGACCCTGTCAGGTGTGTGTGGGGTCTCACAGTGTGTCAGGACCTTGTCAGGGGTGTGTGAGGTCTCACAGTGTGTCAGGACCCTGTAAGGAGTGTGTGGGGTCTCACAGTGTGTCAGGACACTGCCAGGTGTGTGTGGGAACTCACAGTGACTCCAGACCCTGGCAGGCATGTGTGGCTTCTCAGTGTGTGTCAGGAACCTAAAATGAGTTTGTGGGGCATCACAGTGTGTCAGGACCCTGTCAGAGACGTGTGGGATCTCACAGTGTGTCAGGACCCTGTCAGGGGTGTGTGGTGTCTCACAGTGTGTCAGGACCCTGTCAGGTGTGTGTGGGGTCTCACAGTGTGTCAGGACCATTTCAAGTGTGTGTGGGGTCTCACAGTGTGCCAGGACCCTGTCAGGGGTGTGGGTCTCACAGAGCGTCCGGACCCTGGTAGGCGTATGTGGCTTCTCACTGTGTGTCAGGAACCTAAAACGAGTTTGTGGGGCATCACAGTGTGTCAGGACCCTGTCAGAGACGTGTGGAATCTCACAGTGTGTCAGGATCCTGTCAGGGATGTGTGGGGTCTCACAGTGTGTCAGGACCCTGTCAGGGGTGTGTGGGGTTTCACAGTGGGTCTTGACCCTTTCAGGGGTGTGTGAGGTCTCACAGTGTGTCAGGACCCTGTCAGGGGTGTGTGGCGTCTCACAGTGTGTCAGGACCCTGTCAGGGGTGTGTGGCGTCTCACAGTGTGTCAGGACCCTGTCAGGGGTGTGTGGAGTCTCACAGTATATCAGGACACTGTCAGGGGTGTGTGGGGTCTCACAGTGTGTCAGGACCCTGTCACGGGTGTGTGGGCTCTCACAGTGAGTCAGGACCGTGTTAGAGATGGGTGGAGTCCCACAGTGTGTCAGGGCCCTGTCAGGTATGTGGGGTCTCAGACTGTGACTGTATTCTGTCAGGTGTGTGTGTGTTGGTCTCACAGTGTATCAGGACCCTTCAGTGTTATGTGCTGTCTCACAGTGTGTCAGGACCATGCCAGGGAATGCGGGGTTCTCACAGTTGGTCGGGACCCTGTCAGCAATGTGTGGGGTCTCACAGTGTGTCAGGACCCCGTCAGGGGTGTGTGGGATCTCACAGTGTGTCAGGCCCCTGTGAGGGGTGTGTGGGGTCTCGCACTAAGTCCGGACGTTGTCAGGTGTGTGGGGTCTCAGAATGTGACTGTATCCTGTCAGGTGTGTCTGGGGTCTCACAGTGTATCAGGACACTTCAGAATTACCTGCTGTCTCACAGTGTATCAGGACCCTTCAGAGTTATCTGCTGTCTCACAGTTTGTCAGGACACTGTCAGGATTGTGTGGGGTCTCACAGTGTGTCAGGACCATGGCAGGCGTGTGTGGCTTCTCACTGTGTGTCAGGACCCTGTCAGAGACGTGTGGGGTCTCACAGTGTGTCAGGATACTGTCAGTGGTGTGTGGGAACTCACAGTGTGTCAGGATCCTGTCAGGGGTGTGTGGGGTCTCACAGTGTGTCACAACCCTGGCAGATGTGTGTGGCTTCTCACAGTATGTCAGGACCGTGTCAGTGGTGTGTGGGGTCTCACAGTGCGTCCGGACCCTGGTAGGCGTATGTGGCTTCTCTCTGTGTGTCAGGAACCTAAAATGAGTTTGTGGGGTATCACAGTGTGTCAGGACCCTGTCAGAGGAGTGTGGGGTGTCACAGTATGTCGGGACCCTGTCAGGGGTGTGTGGGGTCTCACAGTCGGTCGGGACCCTGTCAGGAATGTGTGGTGTCTCACAGTGTGTCAGGACCCTGTCAGGGGTGTGTGGGGTCTAACAGTGCGTCAGGACCCTGTCAGGGGTGTGTGGGGTCTCACAGTGTGTCAGGAACCTAAAATGAGTTTGTGGGGCATCACAGTGTGTCAGGACCCTGTCAGTGACGTGTGGGATCGCGTAGTGTGTCAGGACTCTGTCAGAGACGTGTGGGATCTCACAGTGTGTCAGGACGCTGTCAGCGTTGTGTGGCATCTCACTGTATGTCAGGACCCTGTTAGGGGAATGTGGCATCTTGCAGTGTATCGTAAACCTGCCACGGGTGTGTGGCATCTCGAAGACCCTGTGAGGACCGTGTGGTCTCAGAATGTGACAGGACCTTGACAGAGGTGTGTGGGGTCTCACAGTGTGATAAGACCCTGTCAGGGGTGTGTGGGGTCTAACCGTGCGTCAGGACCCCGTCAGGGGTGGGTGGGGTCTCACAGTGTGACAGGACCCTGACAGAGGTGTGTGGGGTCTCACAGTGTTTCAGGACCCTATCATAGACGTGTGGGATCTCACAGTGTGTCAAGACCCTGTCAGGGGTGTGTGACGTCTCACAGTGTGTCAGCACCCTGCCAGGGGTGTGTGGGGTCTCAGTGTGTGTCAGGAACCTAAAACAGGTGTGGCTTCTCACTTGTTTAGGAGTGTGAGGGGTATTAGTGGGTGTGAGTATCCGGTTAGGATTATGGGGTCTCACATCCGGTCAGGATCCTGCCAGGAGTGTTTGGTGTCTCACGGTTTGTCAATTGATAATCGACAATAGGTGCAGGTGTAGGCAATTCATGGCTGATCATCCACAATCATTACCCCGCTCCTGCCTTCTCCCCATATCCCTTGACTCCGCAATCTTTAACAACTCTATCTAATTCTTTCCTGAAACCATCTGGAGAATTGGTCTCCACTGCGTTCGGAAGCAGAGCATTCCATAGATCCATAACTCTCTTGGTGAAAATTTTTTCCTGAATTCCGTTCTAAATGAACTACCCCTTATTGTTAGCTGTGGCCTCTTGTTTTGGACTCGTGAACATGTTTCCTGATCTAGCGTGTCCAATCCCTTTAAAATCTGATATATTTCAATCAGATCCGGTCGCATCCTTCTAAATTCTAATGTATTAGGACCCTATCAGGTGGGTGTGGGATCTCGTGGTGTATCAAGAACCGGTCAGGGATGTGTGGTGTCTCACAGTGTGTCAGGATCCTGTCAGGGATGTGTGGGGTCTCACAGTATGTCGGGACCCTGTCAGGGGTGTGTGGGGTCTCACAGTCGGTCGGGACCCTGTCAGGAATGTGTGGTGTCTCACAGTATGTCAGGACCGTGTCAGTGCTGTGCGGGGTCTCACAGTGCGTCCGGACCCTGGTAGGCGTATGTGGCTTCTCTCTGTGTGTCAGGAACCTAAAATGAGTTTGTGGGGTATCACAGTGTGTCAGGACCCTGTCAGAGGAGTGTGGGGTGTCACAGTATGTCGGGACCCTGTCAGGGGTGTGTGGGGTCTCACAGTCGGTCGGGACCCTGTCAGGAATGTGTGGTGTCTCACAGTGTGTCAGGACCCTGTCAGGGGTGTGTGGGGTCTCACAGTGCGTCAGGACCCTGTCAGGGGTGTGTGGGGTCTCACAGTGTGTCAGGACCCTGTCAGGGGTGTGTGGGGTCTCACAGTGTGTCAGGACCCTGTCAGGGGTGTGTGGGGTCTCACAGTGCCTCCAGACCCTGGCAGGAGTGTGTGGCTTCTCAGTGTGTGTCAGGAACCTAAAATGAGTTTGTGGGGCATCACAGTGTGTCAGGACCCTGTCAGTGACGTGTGGGATCGCATAGTGTGACAGGACTCTGGCAGAGACGTGTGGGATCTCACAGTGTGTCAGGACCCTGTCAGCGTTGTGTGGGATCTCACTGTGTGTCAGGACCCTTTTAGGGGAATGTGGCATCTTACAGTGTATCGTAAACCTGCCACGGGTGTGTGGCATCTCGAAGACCCTGTGAGGACCGTGTGGTCTCAGAATGTGACAGGACCTTGACAGAGGTGTGTGGGGTCTCACAGTGTGACAGGACCCTGTCAGGGGTGTGTGGGGTTTCACAGTGGGTCTTGACCCTTTCAGGGGTGTGTGAGGTCTCACAGTGTGTCAGGACCCTGTCAGGGGTGTGTGGCGTCTCACAGTGTGTCAGGACCCTGTCAGGGGTGTGTGGCGTCTCACAGTGTGTCAGGACCCTGTCAGGGGTGTGTGGAGTCTCACAGTATATCAGGACACTGTCAGGGGTGTGTGGGGTCTCACAGTGTGTCAGGACCCTGTCACGGGTGTGTGGGCTCTCACAGTGAGTCAGGACCGTGTTAGAGATGGGTGGAGTCCCACAGTGTGTCAGGGCCCTGTCAGGTATGTGGGGTCTCAGACTGTGACTGTATTCTGTCAGGTGTGTGTGTGTTGGTCTCACAGTGTATCAGGACCCTTCAGTGTTATGTGCTGTCTCACAGTGTGTCAGGACCATGCCAGGGAATGCGGGGTTCTCACAGTGTGTCAGGATCCTGTCAGGGGTGTGTGGAGTCTCACAGTGTGTCAGGACCCTGTCAGGGGTGTGTGAGGTCTCACAGTGTGTCAGGACCCTGTCCGAGGAGTGTGGGGTCTCACAGTTGGTCGGGACCCTGTCAGCAATGTGTGGGGTCTCACAGTGTGTCAGGACCCCGTCAGGGGTGTGTGGGATCTCACAGTGTGTCAGGCCCCTGTGAGGGGTGTGTGGGGTCTCGCACTAAGTCCGGACGTTGTCAGGTGTGTGGGGTCTCAGAATGTGACTGTATCCTGTCAGGTGTGTCTGGGGTCTCACAGTGTATCAGGACACTTCAGAATTACCTGCTGTCTCACAGTGTATCAGGACCCTTCAGAGTTATCTGCTGTCTCACAGTTTGTCAGGACACTGTCAGGATTGTGTGGGGTCTCACAGTGTGTCAGGACCATGGCAGGCGTGTGTGGCTTCTCACTGTGTGTCAGGACCCTGTCAGAGACGTGTGGGGTCTCACAGTGTGTCAGGATACTGTCACGGGTGTGTGGGAACTCACAGTGTGTCAGGATCCTGTCAGGGGTGTGTGGGGTCTCACAGTGTGTCACAACCCTGGCAGATGTGTGTGGCTTCTCACAGTATGTCAGGACCGTGTCAGTGGTGTGTGGGGTCTCACAGTGCGTCCGGACCCTGGTAGGCGTATGTGGCTTCTCTCTGTGTGTCAGGAACCTAAAATGAGTTTGTGGGGTATCACAGTGTGTCAGGACCCTGTCAGAGGAGTGTGGGGTGTCACAGTATGTCGGGACCCTGTCAGGGGTGTGTGGGGTCTCACAGTCGGTCGGGACCCTGTCAGGAATGTGTGGTGTCTCACAGTGTGTCAGGACCCTGTCAGGGGTGTGTGGGGTCTAACAGTGCGTCAGGACCCTGTCAGGGGTGTGTGGGGTCTCACAGTGTGTCAGGAACCTAAAATGAGTTTGTGGGGCATCACAGTGTGTCAGGACCCTGTCAGTGACGTGTGGGATCGCGTAGTGTGTCAGGACTCTGTCAGAGACGTGTGGGATCTCACAGTGTGTCAGGACGCTGTCAGCGTTGTGTGGCATCTCACTGTATGTCAGGACCCTGTTAGGGGAATGTGGCATCTTGCAGTGTATCGTAAACCTGCCACGGGTGTGTGGCATCTCGAAGACCCTGTGAGGACCGTGTGGTCTCAGAATGTGACAGGACCTTGACAGAGGTGTGTGGGGTCTCACAGTGTGATAAGACCCTGTCAGGGGTGTGTGGGGTCTAACCGTGCGTCAGGACCCCGTCAGGGGTGGGTGGGGTCTCACAGTGTGACAGGACCCTGACAGAGGTGTGTGGGGTCTCACAGTGTTTCAGGACCCTATCATAGACGTGTGGGATCTCACAGTGTGTCAAGACCCTGTCAGGGGTGTGTGACGTCTCACAGTGTGTCAGCACCCTGCCAGGGGTGTGTGGGGTCTCAGTGTGTGTCAGGAACCTAAAACAGGTGTGGCTTCTCACTTGTTTAGGAGTGTGAGGGGTATTAGTGGGTGTGAGTATCCGGTTAGGATTATGGGGTCTCACATCCGGTCAGGATCCTGCCAGGAGTGTTTGGTGTCTCACGGTTTGTCAATTGATAATCGACAATAGGTGCAGGTGTAGGCAATTCATGGCTGATCATCCACAATCATTACCCCGCTCCTGCCTTCTCCCCATATCCCTTGACTCCGCAATCTTTAACAACTCTATCTAATTCTTTCCTGAAACCATCTGGAGAATTGGTCTCCACTGCGTTCGGAAGCAGAGCATTCCATAGATCCATAACTCTCTTGGTGAAAATTTTTTCCTGAATTCCGTTCTAAATGAACTACCCCTTATTGTTAGCTGTGGCCTCTTGTTTTGGACTCGTGAACATGTTTCCTGATCTAGCGTGTCCAATCCCTTTAAAATCTGATATATTTCAATCAGATCCGGTCGCATCCTTCTAAATTCTAATGTATTAGGACCCTATCAGGTGGGTGTGGGATCTCGTGGTGTATCAAGAACCGGTCAGGGATGTGTGGTGTCTCACAGTGTGTCAGGATCCTGTCAGGGATGTGTGGGGTCTCACAGTATGTCGGGACCCTGTCAGGGGTGTGTGGGGTCTCACAGTCGGTCGGGACCCTGTCAGGAATGTGTGGTGTCTCACAGTATGTCAGGACCGTGTCAGTGCTGTGCGGGGTCTCACAGTGCGTCCGGACCCTGGTAGGCGTATGTGGCTTCTCTCTGTGTGTCAGGAACCTAAAATGAGTTTGTGGGGTATCACAGTGTGTCAGGACCCTGTCAGAGGAGTGTGGGGTGTCACAGTATGTCGGGACCCTGTCAGGGGTGTGTGGGGTCTCACAGTCGGTCGGGACCCTGTCAGGAATGTGTGGTGTCTCACAGTGTGTCAGGACCCTGTCAGGGGTGTGTGGGGTCTCACAGTGCGTCAGGACCCTGTCAGGGGTGTGTGGGGTCTCACAGTGTGTCAGGACCCTGTCAGGGGTGTGTGGGGTCTCACAGTGTGTCAGGACCCTGTCAGGGGTGTGTGGGGTCTCACAGTGCCTCCAGACCCTGGCAGGAGTGTGTGGCTTCTCAGTGTGTGTCAGGAACCTAAAATGAGTTTGTGGGGCATCACAGTGTGTCAGGACCCTGTCAGTGACGTGTGGGATCGCATAGTGTGACAGGACTCTGGCAGAGACGTGTGGGATCTCACAGTGTGTCAGGACCCTGTCAGCGTTGTGTGGGATCTCACTGTGTGTCAGGACCCTTTTAGGGGAATGTGGCATCTTACAGTGTATCGTAAACCTGCCACGGGTGTGTGGCATCTCGAAGACCCTGTGAGGACCGTGTGGTCTCAGAATGTGACAGGACCTTGACAGAGGTGTGTGGGGTCTCACAGTGTGACAGGACCCTGTCAGGGGTGTGTGGGGTCTAACCGTGCGTCAGGACCCCGTCAGGGGTGGGTGGGGTCTCACAGTGTGACAGGACCCTGACAGAGGTGTGTGGGGTCTCACAGTGTGTCAGGACCCTGTCAGTGGTGTGTGGGGTCTCACAGTGAGTCAGGACAATGTCAGGGGTGTGTGGTGTCTCACAGTGTGTCAGGACCCTGTCAGGTGTGTGTGGTGTCTCACAATGTGTCAAGACACGGCCAGGGGTGTGTGGTGTCTCACAGTGTGTCAGGACCCTGTCAGGCGTGTGTGGGATCTCACAGTGTGTCAGGACCCTGTCAGGTGTGTGTGGGGAGTCACAGTGTGTCAGGACCTTGTCAGGGGTGTGTGAGGTCTCACAGTGCGTCAGGACCCTGTAAGGAGTGTGTAGGGTCTCACAGTGTGTCAGGACCCTGTCAGGTGTGTGTGGGGTCTCACAGTGTGTCAGGACCTTGTCAGGGGTGTGTGAGGTCTCACAGTGTGTCAGGACCCTGTAAGGAGTGTGTGGGGTCTCACAGTGTGTCAGGACACTGCCAGGTGTGTGTGGGAACTCACAGTGACTCCAGACCCTGGCAGGCATGTGTGGCTTCTCAGTGTGTGTCAGGAACCTAAAATGAGTTTGTGGGGCATCACAGTGTGTCAGGACCCTGTCAGAGACGTGTGGGATCTCACAGTGTGTCAGGACCCTGTCAGGGGTGTGTGGTGTCTCACAGTGTGTCAGGACCCTGTCAGGTGTGTGTGGGGTCTCACAGTGTGTCAGGACCATTTCAAGTGTGTGTGGGGTCTCACAGTGTGCCAGGACCCTGTCAGGGGTGTGTGGGGTCTCACAGTGTGTCTGGACCCTGTCAGGGGTGTGTAGGGTCTGACAGTGTGTCAGGACTCTGTCAGGTGTGTGTGAGGTCTCACAGTGTGTCAGGACCCTGTCAGGTGTGTGGGTCTCACAGTGTGTCAGGACCCTGTCCGGGGTGTGTGGCGTCTCACAGTGTGCCAGGACCCTGTCATGGGTGTGTGGGGTCTCACAGTGTGTCAGGACCCTGTCAGGGGTGTGTGAGGTCTCACAGTGTGTCAGGATCCTGTCAGGGGTGTGTGGGGTCTCACAGTGTGTCCGGACCCTGTCAGGGGTGTGTGGGGTCTCACAGTGTGTCCGGACCCTGTCAGGGGTGTGTGGGGTCTCACAGTGTGTCAGGACCCTGTCAGGGGTGTGTGGGGTCTCACAGTGGTTCAGGACCCTGTCAGGGGTGTGTGGGGTCTCACAGTGGTTCAGGAACCTGTCAGGGGTGTGTGGGGTCTCACAGTGTGTCCGGACCCTGTCAGGGGTGTGTGGGGTCTCACAGTGTGTCAGGACCCTGTCAGGGGTGTGTGGGGTCTCACAGTGGTTCAGGACCCTGTCAGGGGTGTGTGGGGTCTCACAGTGTGTCAGGATCCTGTCAGGGGTGTGTGGCTTCTCAGTGTGTGTCAGGAACCTAAAACAGGTGTGGCTTCTCACTTGTTTAGGAGTGTGAGGGGTCTTAGTGGGTGTCAGTATCCGGTTAGGAGTATGGGGTCTCACATCCTGTCAGGATCCTGCCAGGAGTCTGTGGTGTCTCACGGTTTGTCAATTGATAATCGACAATAGGTGCAGGTGCAGGCAATTCATGGCTGATCATCCACAATCATTACCCCGTTCCTGCCTTCTCCCCATATCCCTTGACTCCGCAATCTTTAACAACTCTATCTAACTCTTTCCTGAAACCATCTGGAGAATTGGTCTCTACTGCGTTCGGAAGCAGAGCATTCCATAGATCCATAACTCTCTTGGTGAAAAGTTTTTCCTGAATTCCGTTCTAAATGAACTACCCCTTATTGTTAGCTGTGGCCTCTTGTTCTGGCCTCCCCCAACATCAGGACCATGTTTCCTGTCTCTAGTGTGTACAATCGCTTAAAAATCTTATATATTTCAATCAGATCCCCTCGCATCCTTCTAAATTCCAGAGTATCAGGACCCTATCTGGCGTGTGTGGCATCTCATGGTGTATCACGAACCTGTCAGGGGAGTGTCGCGTCTGCCAGTGTGCCAGGACCCTGTCAGGGGTGTGTGGGGTCTCACAGTGTGTCAGGATCCTTTCAGGGGTGTGTGGGGTCTCACAGTGTGTCAGGACCCTGTCAGGGGTGTGTGGGGTCTCACAGTGTGTCAGGACCCCGTCAGGGGTGTGTGGGATCTCACAGTGTGTCAGGATCCTTTCAGGGGTGTGTGGGGTCTCACAGTGTGTCAGGACCCTGTCAGGGGTGTGTGGGGTCTCACAGTGTGTCAGGACCCCGTCAGGGGTGTGTGGGATCTCACAGTGTGTCAGGACCCTGTCAGGGGTGTGTGGTGTCTCACAGTGTGTCAGGACCCTGTCAGGGGTGTGTGGGGTCTCACAGTGTGTCAGGACCCTGTCAGGGGTGTGTGGGGTCTCACAGTGGTTCAGGACCCTGTCAGGGGTGTGTGGGGTCTCACAGTGTGTCAGGATCCTGTCAGGGGTGTGTGGCTTCTCAGTGTGTGTCAGGAACCTAAAACAGGTGTGGCTTCTCACTTGTTTAGGAGTGTGAGGGGTCTTAGTGGGTGTCAGTATCCGGTTAGGAGTATGGGGTCTCACATCCTGTCAGGATCCTGCCAGGAGTCTGTGGTGTCTCACGGTTTGTCAATTGATAATCGACAATAGGTGCAGGTGCAGGCAATTCATGGCTGATCATCCACAATCATTACCCCGTTCCTGCCTTCTCCCCATATCCCTTGACTCCGCAATCTTTAACAACTCTATCTAACTCTTTCCTGAAACCATCTGGAGAATTGGTCTCTACTGCGTTCGGAAGCAGAGCATTCCATAGATCCATAACTCTCTTGGTGAAAAGTTTTTCCTGAATTCCGTTCTAAATGAACTACCCCTTATTGTTAGCTGTGGCCTCTTGTTCTGGCCTCCCCCAACATCAGGACCATGTTTCCTGTCTCTAGTGTGTACAATCGCTTAAAAATCTTATATATTTCAATCAGATCCCCTCGCATCCTTCTAAATTCCAGAGTATCAGGACCCTATCTGGCGTGTGTGGCATCTCATGGTGTATCACGAACCTGTCAGGGGAGTGTCGCGTCTGCCAGTGTGCCAGGACCCTGTCAGGGGTGTGTGGGGTCTCACAGTGTGTCAGGATCCTTTCAGGGGTGTGTGGGGTCTCACAGTGTGTCAGGACCCTGTCAGGGGTGTGTGGGGTCTCACAGTGTGTCAGGACCCCGTCAGGGGTGTGTGGGATCTCACAGTGTGTCAGGATCCTTTCAGGGGTGTGTGGGGTCTCAAAGTGTGTCAGGACCCTGTCAGGGGTGTGTGGTGTCTCACAGTGTGTCAAGATCATGTCAAGGATGTGTGGGGTCTCACAGTGTGTCAGGACCCTGTCAGGGGTGTGTGGTGTCTCACAGTGTGTCAGGACCCTGTCAGGGGTGTGTGGTGTCTCACAGTGTGTCAAGATCATGTCAAGGATGTGTGGGGTCTCACAGTGTGTCAGGACCCTGTAAGGAGTGTGTAGGGTCTGACAGTGTGTCAGGACCCTGTCAGGTGTGTGTGGGGTCTCACAGTGTGTCAGGACCTTGTCAGGGGTGTGTGGGGCATCACAGTGTGTCAGGACCCTGTCAGAGACGTGTGGGATCTCACAGTGTGTCAGGACCCTGTCAGGGGTGTGTGGTGTCTCACAGTGTGTCAGGACCCTGTCAGGTGTGTGTGGGGTCTCACAGTGTGTCAGGACCCTTTCAAGTGTGTGTGGGGTCTCACAGTGTGTCAGGACCCTGTCAGGGGTGTGTGGGGTCTCACAGTGTGTCAGGACCCTGTCAGGGGTGTGTGGGGTCTCACAGTGTGTCAGGACCCTGTCGGGTTGTGTGGTGTCCCACAGTATCTCAGGTCCCTGTCAGGGGGGTGTGGGGTCTCACAGTGTGTCAGGACCCTGTCCGGGGTGTGTGGCGTCTCACAGTGTGCCAGGACCCTGTCATGGGTGTGTGGCGTCTCACAGTGTGTCAGGATCCTGTCAGGGGTGTGTGGGGTCTCACAGTGTGTCAGGACCCTGTCAGGGGTGTGTGGGGTCTCACAGTGGTTCAGGACCCTGTCAGGGGTGTGTGGGGTCTCACAGTGTGTCAGGATCCTGTCAGGGGTGTGTGGCGTCTCAGTGTGTGTCAGTAACCTAAAACAGGTGTGGCTTCTCACTTGTTTAGGAGTGTGAGGGGTCTTAGTGGGTGTCAGTATCCGGTTAGGAGTATGGGGTCTCACATCCTGTCAGGATCCTGCCAGGAGTGTGTGGTGTCTCACATTGCGTCAGGACAATGTCAGGGGTAAGTGGGGTCTCACAGTGTGTCAGGAACCTAAAATGAGTTTGTGGGGCATCACAGTGTGTCAGGACCCTGTTAGGTGTGTGTGGAGTCTCACATTGCGTCAGGACAATGTCAGGGGTAAGTGGGGTCTCACAGTGTGTCAGGACCCTGTCAGGGGTGTGTGGCGTCTCACAGTGTGTCAGGACCCTGTCAGGGGTGTGTGGAGTCTCACAGTATATCAGGACACTGTCAGGGGTGTGTGGGGTCTCACAGTGTGTCAGGACCCTGTCACGGGTGTGTGGGCTCTCACAGTGAGTCAGGACCGTGTTAGAGATGGGTGGAGTCCCACAGTGTGTCAGGGCCCTGTCAGGTATGTGGGGTCTCAGACTGTGACTGTATTCTGTCAGGTGTGTGTGTGTTGGTCTCACAGTGTATCAGGACCCTTCAGTGTTATGTGCTGTCTCACAGTGTGTCAGGACCATGCCAGGGAATGCGGGGTTCTCACAGTGTGTCAGGATCCTGTCAGGGGTGTGTGGAGTCTCACAGTGTGTCAGAACCCTGTCAGGGGTGTGTGAGGTCTCACAGTGTGTCAGGACCCTGTCCGAGGAGTGTGGGGTCTCACAGTTGGTCGGGACCCTGTCAGCAATGTGTGGGGTCTCACAGTGTGTCAGGACCCTGTCAGAGATGTGTGGGATCTCACAGTGTGTCAGGCCCCTGTGAGGGGTGTGTGGGGTCTCGCACTAAGTCCGGACGTTGTCAGGTGTGTGGGGTCTCAGAATGTGACTGTATCCTGTCAGGTGTGTCTGGGGTCTCACAGTGTATCAGGACACTTCAGAATTACCTGCTGTCTCACAGTGTATCAGGACCCTTCAGAGTTATCTGCTGTCTCACAGTTTGTCAGGACACTGTCAGGATTGTGTGGGGTCTCACAGTGTGTCAGGACCATGGCAAGCGTGTGTGGCTTCTCACTGTGTGTCAGGACCCTGTCAGAGACGTGTGGGGTCTCACAGTGTGTCAGGATACTGTCAGTGGTGTGTGGGAACTCACAGTGTGTCAGGATCCTGTCAGGGGTGTGTGGGGTCTCACAGTGTGTCACAACCCTGGCAGATGTGTGTGGCTTCTCACAGTGTGTCAGGATACTGTCAGTGGTGTGTGGGAACTCACAGTCGGTCGGGACCCTGTCAGCAATGTGTGGTGTCTCACAGTGTGTCAGGACCCTGTCAGAGACGTATGGGATCTCACAGTGTGTCAGGACCCTGTCAGGGGTATGTGGGGTCTCACAGTGTGTCAGGACCCTGTCAGGGGTATGTGGGGTCTCAGAGAGTGTCAGGACCCTGTCAGCAATGTGTGGTGTCTTACAGTGTGTCAGGACCCTGTCAGGGGTATGTGGGGTCTCAGAGTGTGTCAGGACCCTGTCAGGGGTATGTGGGGTCTCAGAGAGTGTCAGGACCCTGTCAGCAATGTGTGGTGTCTTACAGTGTGTCAGGACCCTGTCAGGTGTGTGTGGGGTCTCAGAGTGTGTCAGGACCCTGTCAGGGGTATGTGGGGTCTCAGAGAGTGTCAGGACCCTGTCAGCAATGTGTGGTGTCTTACAGTGTGTCAGGACCCTGTCAGGGGTATGTGGGGTCTCAGAGTGTGTCAGGACCCTGTCAGCAATGTGTGGTGTCTTACAGTGTGTCAGGACCCTGTCAGAGACGTATGGGATCTCACAATGTGTCAGGACCCTGGTTTTTTTTTTTTTTTTTTTTTATTACAAAATCCTTTATTACAAATTTCGGTGCTATACAATATATACAAAACAGTGGCAAACACAATTACTGCACTACAAATAGACAATAGACATTACACCAGAATGTTGCCATCTCTATCCACGATGGCATTTACACCCCGCGGAGCCCAGCGGTCTCGAAACTCCTCCAAGGCCACTGTGGACTGCGCGTGTTCCTTTTCAATAGTTACCCGAGCACGAACATACCCCCTAAACATTGCCAGGCAGTCTGCCCGGGGAGATCCTCCCGCCACCCGTTTCCAAGACCCTCGGATGGCGGATTTCGCCAGCCCCAGGAGCAAGTTGACTAGGACATCCTCATTCCTCCATGCCCCCTTCCTTACTGGATGACCATATATAAACAGGGTGGGACTAAAATGCAGCCAGAAGGCGAGAAGCAGCCCACGCAAATATGCAAAAAGAGGCTGCAGCCTCACACACTCCATGTACATGTGGTACACGGTCTCCTCCAGCCCGCAGAAGTGGCATGCGGGTGGGAAGTCCATGTACAAACTGAAAAACTTATTGCAGGGCACTGCCCTATGCAGTACCCTCCAGCCGAGATCCCCCAGGTGCATGGGAAGAACCCCGGCGTAAAGGGACTTCCAGTGGGGACCCTCCTCACCTCTGGGTGGAAGGACCGACCGCCATGGCGTGTCGGGACGGTGTACAAGGGCAAGGAAGTGGAGGATGTGGAGTAGCAGCCCATACAGATACCTCCTACTTGCATCCCTGAATGGGACTGTGGGTATCGATGAGAGACGGCTCAAGTTGTGCGGACACGGCTCCCGGAGAAGATTGCGGGGTCTGGGCCCGACCAGCAGCTCGGCCTGAGTCGGTCCACACAACTGAGCCGCACCGACAGCCACTGAGGTAGGGCAAGGGCCGGCCAGGACCCCGCCCTCCGCCTGAGGAGGGGATTCCCGGCCTGAGGCGACCATGTTCCAGACTCTCAGTAGGTCCTGATAGAAGCCGGGCAGACTCCGCAAAGCAGTACGGCTGACACCCGCCGGTGGTAGCCGCATGTCTTCATGAAGACAGCAGCCCCTCCGGAGGAAGAAAGTCGCCAACACGTGCCACCTGGGAGGGTGCTCGGCGTACAGGAATCTCTGCAGAGTCCTGAGGCGGAGAGCCGCCAGCTGCGTTCGGACGCACACCAGCGACTGTCCGCCCTCTCCCACTGGGAGACTCAAGACCGCTGCAGAGACCCAGTGTTTCCTGTTGCCCCAGAAGAAGTCCACTAATTTCCTCTGCAGTCTTGCAACAAACGGGGCAGGAGGGGCCAAGGTGACCATCCGATACCACAACATGGAGGCCACCAGCTGGTTTATGACCACCACCCTGCCTCGATAGGAAAGCACCCTGAGAAGGCCTGACCAGCGCCCCAGCCGGGCCATGACTTTCATCTCCAGGTCCTGCCAGTTCGCCAGCCAGGTCTCCCCAGAAGGACTCAGGTAGACTCCCAGATAGAGGAGACGCCGAGTACTCCACTCAAAAGCTCTCATCTCCTCCGGCAGGGAGTCCACCTGCCACTGACCCACTAAGAGTCCGGAACATTTCGCCCAGTTGATCCTGGCGGAGGATGCTGCCGAGAAAATGTCTTGGCACTCGCGCATCCTCCGCAGGTCATTGGGATCTGTCATCATGAGGAGTACATCATCGGCGTAGGCCGAGAGGGCGACCTCCATGTCCGGTTCACGCAGAACCAGACCTGTCAGCCTTCGCCGTAGGAGGCTCAGGAATGGCTCGACACAGATCGCGTACAATTGACCGGACATGGGGCATCCCTGACGTACTCCTCTCCTGAAGGGAATGGGTGCTGCCAGTGATCCATTGACCTTAACAAGGCACTCTGCGGCAGAGTAGAGGAGCCGAACTCGGGCCACAAAGTGTGGTCCGAGCCCAAAGGCCTGCAGAGTGCCCACCAGGAAACTGTGGTCTACCCGGTCAAACGCCTTCTCCTGGTCAAGAGAAAGAAACGCTGCCGGGGTCCCAGTCTCCTGGTACAGGTGGATCAGGTCCCGTACTAGGTGGACATTGTCCTGGATGGAGCGGCCCGGGACTGTGTAAGATTGGTCAGGATGAATCACCTGTCTAGGGGTGTGTGGGATCTCACAGTGTGTCAAGACCCTGTCAGGGGTGTGTGGGGTCTCACAGTGTGTCAGGACCCTGTCAGGGGTGTGTGGGGTCTCACAGTGTGTCAGGACCCTGTCAGGGGTGTGTGGAGTCTCACAGTATATCAGGACACTGTCAGGGGTGTGTGGGGTCTCACAGTGTGTCAGGACCCTGGCAGGGGTGTGTGGCGTCTCACAGTGTGTCAGGACCCTGTCAGGGGTGTGTGGCGTCTCACAGTGTGTCAGGACCCTGTCAGGGGTGTGTGGGGTCTCACAGTGTGTCAAGACCCTGTCAGGGGTGTGTGGGGTCTCACAGTGTGTCAGGACCCTGTCAGGGGTGTGTGGGGTCTCACAGTGTGTCAGGACCCTGTCAGGGGTGTGTGGAGTCTCACAGTATATCAGGACACTGTCAGGGGTGTGTGGGGTCTCACAGTGTGACAGGATCCTGTCAGGGGTGTGTGGGGTCTCACAGTGTGTCAGGACGCTGTCACGGATGTGTGGGCTCTCACAGTGAGTCAGGACCGTGTTAGAGATGGGTGGAGTCCCACAGTGTGTCAGGGCCCTGTCAGGTATGTGGGGTCTCAGACTGTGACTGTATTCTGTCAGGTGTGTGTGTGTTGGTCTCACAGTGTATCAGGACCCTTCAGTGTTATGTGCTGTCTCACAGTGTGTCAGGACCATGCCAGGGAATGCGGGGTTCTCACAGTGTGTCAGGACCCTGTCAGGGGTGTGTGGGGTCTCACAGTGTGTCAGGACCCTGTCAGGGGTGTGTGGGGTCTCACAGTGTGTCAGGATCCTGTCAGGGGTGTGTGGGGTCTCACAGTGTGTCACAACCCTGGCAGATGTGTGTGGCTTCTCACTGTGTGTCAGGAACATAAAATGAGTTTGTGGGGCATCACAGTGTGTCAGGACCCTGTTAGGGGTGTGTGAGGACTCACAGTGTGTCAGGACCCTGCTAGGGGTGTGTGGGGTCTCAGAGAGTGTCATGAACCTGCTAGGGGTGTGTGGGGTCTCACAGTGTGTCCGGACCCTGGCAAATGTGTGTGGCGTCTCACATTGTGTCAGGAATGTAAAATGAGTTTGTGGGGCATCACAGTGTGTCAGAAACCTGTTAGGGGTGTGCGGGGTCTCACAGTCGGTCGGGACCCTGTCAGGGGTGGGTGGGGTCTCACAGTCGGTCGGGACCCTGTCAGGAATGTGTGGGGTCTCACAGTGTGTCAGGACCATGGCAGGCGTGTGTGGGGTTTCACAGTGGGTCCTGACACGTTCAGGGGTGTGTGAGGTCTCACAGTGTGTCAGGACCCTGTCCGAGGAGTGTGGGGTCTCACAGTTGGTCGGGACCCTGTCAGCAATGTGTGGGGTCTCACAGTGTGTCAGGACCCTGTCAGAGATGTGTGGGATCTCACAGTGTGTCAGGCCCCTGTGAGGGGTGTGTGTGGTCTCGCACTAAGTCCGGACGTTGTCAGGTGTGTGGGGTCTCAGAATGTGACTGTATCCTGTCAGGTGTGTCTGGGGTCTCACAGTGTATCAGGACCCTTCAGAGTTATCTGCTGTCTCACAGTTTGTCAGGACACTGTCAGAGACGTGTGGATTCTCACAGTGTGTCAGGATACTGTCAGTGGTGTGTGGGAACTCACAGTCGGTCGGGACCCTGTCAGCAATGTGTGGTGTCTTACAGTGTGTCAGGACCCTGTCAGAGACGTATGGGATCTCACAGTGTGTCAGGCTCCTGACATGGGTGTGTGGAGTCTAACAGTGCGTCAGGACCCTGGTAGGCGTATGTGGCTTCTCACTGTGTGTCAGGAACCTAAAATGAGTTTGTGAAGCATCACAATGTGTCAGGTCCCTGTCAGAGACGTGTGGGATCTCACAGAGTGTCAGGACCCTGTCAGGGGTGTGTGGTGTCTCACAGTGTGACAGAGCCCTGTCAGTGGAGTGTGGTGTCTCACAGAGTGTCAGGACCATGCCAGGGAATGCGGGGGTCTCACAGTGGGTCACGTCCCTGTCAGGGGTGTGTGGGATTTCACAGTGTGTCCAGACCCTGGCAGATGTGTGTGGCGTCTCACAGTGTGTCAGGAACCTAAAATGAGTTTGTGGGGCATCACAGTGTGTCAGGACCCTGTCAGAGATGTGTGGGATCTCACAGTGTGTCAGGACCCTGTCAGGGGTGTGTGGGGTCTCACAGTGTGTCAGGACCCTGTCAGGGGTGTGTGGGGTCTCACAGTGTGTCAGGATCCTGTCAGGGGTGTGTGGGGTCTCACAGTGTGTCACAACCCTGGCAGATGTGTGTGGCTTCTCACTGTGTGTCAGGAACCTAAAATGAGTTTGTGGGGCATCACAGTGTGTCAGGACCCTGTCAGAGATGTGTGGGATCTCACAGTGTGTCAGGACCCTGTCAGGGGTGTGTGGGGTCTCACAGTGTGTCAGGACCCTGTCAGGGGTGTGTGGGGTCTCACAGTGTGTCAGGACACTGTCAGGTGTGTGTGGGGTCTCACAGTGTGTCTGGACCTTGTGAGGGACGTGTGGGATCTCACAGTGTGTCAGGACCCTGTCAGGGGTATGTGGGGTCTCAGAGAGTGTCAGGACCCTGCGGGGGGTGTGTGGGGCCTTCCAGCGTGTCAGGACCCTGTCAGGGGTGTGTGGTGTCTCACAGTGTGTCAGGACCCTGTCAGGTGTGTGTGGTGTCTCACAGTGTGTCAGGACCCTGTCAGGTGTGTGTGGGGTCTCACAGTGTGTCAGGACCCTGTCAGGGGTGTGTGGGGTCTCACAGTGTGTCAGGACCCTGTCAGGGGTGTGTGGGGTCTCACAGTGTGTCAGGACACTGTCAGGTGTGTGTGGGGTCTCACAGTGTGTCTGGACCTTGTGAGGGACGTGTGGGATCTCACAGTGTGTCAGGACCCTGTCAGGGGTGTGTGGGGTCTCACAGTGTGTCCGGACCCTGTCAGGGGTATGTGGCGTCTCAGAGAGTGTCAGGACCCTGCTAGGGGTGTGTGGGGTCTCACAGTGTGTCCAGACCCTTGCAGATGTGTGTGGCGTCTCACAGTGTGTCAGGAACCTAAAATGAGTTTGTGGGGCATCACAGTGTGTCAGGACCCTGTTAGGGGTGTGTGGGGTCTCACAGTGTGTCCGGACCCTGTCAGGGGTATGTGGCGTCTCAGAGAGTGTCAGGACCCTGCTAGGGGTGTGTGGGGTCTCACAGTGTGTCCAGACCCTTGCAGATGTGTGTGGCGTCTCACAGTGTGTCAGGAACCTAAAATGAGTTTGTGGGGCATCACAGTGTGTCAGGACCCTGTTAGGGGTGTGTGGGGTCTCACAGTCGGTCGGGACTCTGTCAGGGGTGGGTGGGGTCTCACAGTCGGTCTGGACCCTGTCAGGAATGTGTGGGGTCTCACAGTGTGAAAGGACCATGGCAGGCATGTGTGGCTTCTCACTGTGTGTCAGGACCCTGTCAGAGACGTGTGGGATCTCACCGTGTGTCAGGCTCCTGACAAGGGTGTGTGGAGTCTCAGAGTGTGTCAGGAGTGTGTGGAGTCTCACTTTCCGTCAGGACAATGTTAGGGGTATGTGGGGTCTCACAGTGTGTCAGGAACATGTCAGGGGTGTGTGGGGTCTCACAGTCGGTCGGGACCCTGTCAGCAATGTGTGGGGTCTCACAGTGTGTCAGGACCCTGTCAGAGACGTGTGGGATCTCACAGTGTGTCAGGCTCCTGACCTGGGTGTGTGGAGTCTCACAGTGCGTCCGGACCCTGGTAGGCGTATGTGGCTTCTCACTGTGTGTCAGGAACCTAAAATGAGTTTGTGGGGCATCACAGTGTGTCAGGACCCTGTCAGAGACGTGTGGGATCTCACAGTGTGTCAGGCCCCTGTGTGGGGTGTGTGGGGTCTCGCACTAAGTCAGGACGTTGTCAGGTGTGTGGGGTCTCAGAATGTGACTGTATCCTGTCAGGTGTGTCTGGGGTCTCACAGTGTATCAGGACCCTTCAGAGTTATCTGCTGTCTCACAGTTTGTCAGGACACTGTCAGGATTGCGTGGGGTCTTACAGTGTGTCAGGACCCTGTCAGGGGTATGTGGGGTCTCACAGTATGTCTTGACCCTGTCAGGGATGTGTCAGGGCTCACAGTGTGTCAGGAGCCTGCTCGGGGTGTGTGGGGTCTCAGAGAGTGTCAGGAACCTGCTAGGGGTGTGTGGAGTCTCACAGTGTGTCAGGACCCTGTCAGGGATGAGTGGGGTCTCACAGTGCGTCAGGACAATGTCAGGGATATGTGGTGTCTCACAGTGTGTCAGGAACATGTCACAGGTGTGTGGGGTCTCACAGTGTGTCAGGATCCTGTCAGGGGTGTGTGGGGTCTCACAGTGTGTCAGGATCCTGTCAGGGGTGTGTGGGGTCTCACAGTGTGTCAGGATCCTGTCAGGGGTGTGTGGGATCTCACCGTGTGTCAGGCTCCTGACAAGGGTGTGTGGAGTCTCAGAGTGTGTCAGGAGTGTGTGGAGTCTCACTTTCCGTCAGGACAATGTTAGGGGTATGTAGGGTCTCACAGTGTGTCAGGAACATGTCAGGGGTGTGTGGGGTCTCACAGTGTGTCAGGACCCTGTCAGGGGTGTGTGGGGTCTCACAGTGTGTCAGGACCCTGTCAGGGGTGTGTGGGGTCTCACAGTGTGTCAGGATCCTGTCCGGGGTGTGTGGGGTCTCACAGTGTGTCAGGATCCTGTCAGGGGTGTGTGGGGTCTCACAGTGTTGTCAGGACCCTGTCAGGGGTGTGTGGGGTCTCACAGTGTGTCAGGATCCTGTCAGGGGTGTGTGGGGTCTCACAGTGTGTCAGGACCCTGTCAGGGGTGTGTGGAGTCTCACAGTGTGTCAGGATCCTGTCAGGTTTGTGTGGGGTCTCACAGTGTGTCAGGACCCTGTCAGGGGTGTGTGGGGTCTCACAGTGTGTCAGGATCCTGTCAGGGGTGTGTGGAGTCTCACAGCGTGTCAGGATCCTGTCAGGGGTGTGTGGGGTCTCACAGTGTGTCAGGACCCTGTCAGGGGTGTTTGGAGTCTCACAGTGTGTCAGGACCCTGTCAGGGGTGGGTGGGGTCTCACAGTGTGTCAGGATCCTGTCAGGGGTGTGTGGGGTCTCACAGTGTGTCAGGATCCTGTCAGGGGTGTGTGGGGTCTCACAGTGTGTCAGGACCCAGTCAGGGGCGTGTGGGGTCTCATAGTGTGTCAGGACCCAGTCAGGGGTGTGTGCGGTCTCACAGTGTGTCAAGACACTGTCAGGGGTGTGTGGTGTCTCACAGTGTGTCAGGACCCTGTCAGGGGTGTGTGGGGTCTCACAGTGTGTCAGGACCCTGTCAGGGGTGTGTGGAGTCTCACAGTATATCAGGACACTGTCAGGGGTGTGTGGGGTCTCACAGTGTGACAGGATCCTGTCAGGGGTGTGTGGGGTCTCACAGTGTGTCAGGACGCTGTCACGGATGTGTGGGCTCTCACAGTGAGTCAGGACCGTGTTAGAGATGGGTGGAGTCCCACAGTGTGTCAGGGCCCTGTCAGGTATGTGGGGTCTCAGACTGTGACTGTATTCTGTCAGGTGTGTGTGTGTTGGTCTCACAGTGTATCAGGACCCTTCAGTGTTATGTGCTGTCTCACAGTGTGTCAGGACCATGCCAGGGAATGCGGGGTTCTCACAGTGTGTCAGGACCCTGTCAGGGGTGTGTGGGGTCTCACAGTGTGTCAGGACCCTGTCAGGGGTGTGTGGGGTCTCACAGTGTGTCAGGATCCTGTCAGGGGTGTGTGGGGTCTCACAGTGTGTCACAACCCTGGCAGATGTGTGTGGCTTCTCACTGTGTGTCAGGAACATAAAATGAGTTTGTGGGGCATCACAGTGTGTCAGGACCCTGTTAGGGGTGTGTGAGGACTCACAGTGTGTCAGGACCCTGCTAGGGGTGTGTGGGGTCTCAGAGAGTGACATGAACCTGCTAGGGGTGTGTGGGGTCTCACAGTGTGTCCGGACCCTGGCAAATGTGTGTGGCGTCTCACATTGTGTCAGGAATGTAAAATGAGTTTGTGGGGCATCACAGTGTGTCAGAAACCTGTTAGGGGTGTGCGGGGTCTCACAGTCGGTCGGGACCCTGTCAGGGGTGGGTGGGGTCTCACAGTCGGTCGGGACCCTGTCAGGAATGTGTGGGGTCTCACAGTGTGTCAGGACCATGGCAGGCGTGTGTGGGGTTTCACAGTGGGTCCTGACACGTTCAGGGGTGTGTGAGGTCTCACAGTGTGTCAGGACCCTGTCCGAGGAGTGTGGGGTCTCACAGTTGGTCGGGACCCTGTCAGCAATGTGTGGGGTCTCACAGTGTGTCAGGACCCTGTCAGAGATGTGTGGGATCTCACAGTGTGTCAGGCCCCTGTGAGGGGTGTGTGTGGTCTCGCACTAAGTCCGGACGTTGTCAGGTGTGTGGGGTCTCAGAATGTGACTGTATCCTGTCAGGTGTGTCTGGGGTCTCACAGTGTATCAGGACACTTCAGAATTACCTGCTGTCTCACAGTGTATCAGGACCCTTCAGAGTTATCTGCTGTCTCACAGTTTGTCAGGACACTGTCAGAGACGTGTGGATTCTCACAGTGTGTCAGGATACTGTCAGTGGTGTGTGGGAACTCACAGTCGGTCGGGACCCTGTCAGCAATGTGTGGTGTCTTACAGTGTGTCAGGACCCTGTCAGAGACGTATGGGATCTCACAGTGTGTCAGGCTCCTGACATGGGTGTGTGGAGTCTAACAGTGCGTCAGGACCCTGGTAGGCGTATGTGGCTTCTCACTGTGTGTCAGGAACCTAAAATGAGTTTGTGAAGCATCACAATGTGTCAGGTCCCTGTCAGAGACGTGTGGGATCTCACAGAGTGTCAGGACCCTGTCAGGGGTGTGTGGTGTCTCACAGTGTGACAGAGCCCTGTCAGTGGAGTGTGGTGTCTCACAGAGTGTCAGGACCATGCCAGGGAATGCGGGGGTCTCACAGTGGGTCACGTCCCTGTCAGGGGTGTGTGGGATTTCACAGTGTGTCCAGACCCTGGCAGATGTGTGTGGCGTCTCACAGTGTGTCAGGAACCTAAAATGAGTTTGTGGGGCATCACAGTGTGTCAGGACCCTGTCAGAGATGTGTGGGATCTCACAGTGTGTCAGGACCCTGTCAGGGGTGTGTGGTGTCTCACAGTGTGTCAGGACCCTGTCAGGTGTGTGTGGTGTCTCACAGTGTGTCAGGACCCTGTCAGGTGTGTGTGGGGTCTCACAGTGTGTCAGGACCCTATCAGGGGTGTGTGGGGTCTCACAGTGTGTCAGGACCCTGTCAGGGGTGTGTGGGGTCTCACAGTGTGTCAGGACACTGTCAGGTGTGTGTGGGGTCTCACAGTGTGTCTGGACCTTGTGAGGGACGTGTGGGATCTCACAGTGTGTCAGGACCCTGTCAGGGGTATGTGGGGTCTCAGAGAGTGTCAGGACCCTGCGGGGGGTGTGTGGGGCCTTCCAGCGTGTCAGGACCCTGTCAGGGGTGTGTGGTGTCTCACAGTGTGTCAGGACCCTGTCAGGTGTGTGTGGTGTCTCACAGTGTGTCAGGACCCTGTCAGGTGTGTGTGGGGTCTCACAGTGTGTCAGGACCCTGTCAGGGGTGTGTGGGGTCTCACAGTGTGTCAGGACCCTGTCAGGGGTGTGTGGGGTCTCACAGTGTGTCAGGACACTGTCAGGTGTGTGTGGGGTCTCACAGTGTGTCTGGACCTTGTGAGGGACGTGTGGGATCTCACAGTGTGTCAGGACCCTGTCAGGGGTGTGTGGGGTCTCACAGGGTGTCCGGACCCTGTCAGGGGTATGTGGCGTCTCAGAGAGTGTCAGGACCCTGCTAGGGGTGTGTGGGGTCTCACAGTGTGTCCAGACCCTTGCAGATGTGTGTGGCGTCTCACAGTGTGTCAGGAACCTAAAATGAGTTTGTGGGGCATCACAGTGTGTCAGGACCCTGTCAGGGGTGTGTGGGGTCTCACAGTGTGTCAGGACACTGTCAGGTGTGTGTGGGGTCTCACAGTGTGTCTGGACCTTGTGAGGGACGTGTGGGATCTCACAGTGTGTCAGGACCCTGTCAGGGGTGTGTGGGGTCTCACAGTGTGTCCGGACCCTGTCAGGGGTATGTGGCGTCTCAGAGAGTGTCAGGACCCTGCTAGGGGTGTGTGGGGTCTCACAGTGTGTCCAGACCCTTGCAGATGTGTGTGGCGTCTCACAGTGTGTCAGGAACCTAAAATGAGTTTGTGGGGCATCACAGTGTGTCAGGACCCTGTTAGGGGTGTGTGGGGTCTCACAGTGTGTCCGGACCCTGTCAGGGGTATGTGGCGTCTCAGAGAGTGTCAGGACCCTGCTAGGGGTGTGTGGGGTCTCACAGTGTGTCCAGACCCTTGCAGATGTGTGTGGCGTCTCACAGTGTGTCAGGAACCTAAAATGAGTTTGTGGGGCATCACAGTGTGTCAGGACCCTGTTAGGGGTGTGTGGGGTCTCACAGTCGGTCGGGACTCTGTCAGGGGTGGGTGGGGTCTCACAGTCGGTCTGGACCCTGTCAGGAATGTGTGGGGTCTCACAGTGTGAAAGGACCATGGCAGGCATGTGTGGCTTCTCACTGTGTGTCAGGACCCTGTCAGAGACGTGTGGGATCTCACCGTGTGTCAGGCTCCTGACAAGGGTGTGTGGAGTCTCAGAGTGTGTCAGGAGTGTGTGGAGTCTCACTTTCCGTCAGGACAATGTTAGGGGTATGTGGGGTCTCACAGTGTGTCAGGAACATGTCAGGGGTGTGTGGGGTCTCACAGTCGGTCGGGACCCTGTCAGCAATGTGTGGGGTCTCACAGTGTGTCAGGACCCTGTCAGAGACGTGTGGGATCTCACAGTGTGTCAGGCTCCTGACCTGGGTGTGTGGAGTCTCACAGTGCGTCCGGACCCTGGTAGGCGTATGTGGCTTCTCACTGTGTGTCAGGAACCTAAAATGAGTTTGTGGGGCATCACAGTGTGTCAGGACCCTGTCAGAGACGTGTGGGATCTCACAGTGTGTCAGGCCCCTGTGTGGGGTGTGTGGGGTCTCGCACTAAGTCAGGACGTTGTCAGGTGTGTGGGGTCTCAGAATGTGACTGTATCCTGTCAGGTGTGTCTGGGGTCTCACAGTGTATCAGGACCCTTCAGAGTTATCTGCTGTCTCACAGTTTGTCAGGACACTGTCAGGATTGCGTGGGGTCTTACAGTGTGTCAGGACCCTGTCAGGGGTATGTGGGGTCTCACAGTATGTCTTGACCCTGTCAGGGATGTGTCAGGGCTCACAGTGTGTCAGGAACCTGCTAGGGGTGTGTGGAGTCTCACAGTGTGTCAGGACCCTGTCAGGGATGAGTGGGGTCTCACAGTGCGTCAGGACAATGTCAGGGATATGTGGTGTCTCACAGTGTGTCAGGAACATGTCACAGGTGTGTGGGGTCTCACAGTGTGTCAGGATCCTGTCAGGGGTGTGTGGGGTCTCACAGTGTGTCAGGATCCTGTCAGGGGTGTGTGGGGTCTCACAGTGTGTCAGGATCCTGTCAGGGGTGTGTGGGGTCTCACAGTGTGTCAGGATCCTGTCAGGGGTGTGTGGGGTCTCACAGTGTGTCAGGACCCTGTCAGGGGTGTGTGGGGTCTCACAGTGTGTCAGGACCCTGTCAGGGGTGTGTGGGGTCTCACAGTGTGTCAGGATCCTGTCCGGGGTGTGTGGGGTCTCACAGTGTGTCAGGATCCTGTCAGGGGTGTGTGGGGTCTCACAGTGTTGTCAGGACCCTGTCAGGGGTGTGTGGGGTCTCACAGTGTGTCAGGATCCTGTCAGGGGTGTGTGGGGTCTCACAGTGTGTCAGGACCCTGTCAGGGGTGTGTGGAGTCTCACAGTGTGTCAGGATCCTGTCAGGTTTGTGTGGGGTCTCACAGTGTGTCAGGACCCTGTCAGGGGTGTGTGGGGTCTCACAGTGTGTCAGGATCCTGTCAGGGGTGTGTGGAGTCTCACAGCGTGTCAGGATCCTGTCAGGGGTGTGTGGGGTCTCACAGTGTGTCAGGACCCTGTCAGGGGTGTTTGGAGTCTCACAGTGTGTCAGGACCCTGTCAGGGGTGGGTGGGGTCTCACAGTGTGTCAGGATCCTGTCAGGGGTGTGTGGGGTCTCACAGTGTGTCAGGATCCTGTCAGGGGTGTGTGGGGTCTCACAGTGTGTCAGGACCCAGTCAGGGGTGTGTGGTGTCTCACAGTGTGTCAGGACCCTGTCAGAGATGTGTGGGATCTCACAGTGTGTCAGGACCCTGTCAGGGGTGTGTGGTGTCTCAGAGTGTGTCAGGACCCTGTCAGGTGTGTGTGGGGTCTCACAGTGTGTCAGGACCCTGTCAGGGGTGTGTGGGGTCTCACAGTGTGTCAGGACACTGTCAGGTGTGTGTGGGGTCTCACAGTGTGTCAGGACCCTGTCAGGGGTGTGTGGGGTCTCACAGTGTGTCTGGACCTTGTGAGGGACGTGTGTGATCTCACCGTGTGTCAGGACCCTGTCAGGGGTATGTGGGGTCTCAGAGAGTGTCAGGACCCTGCTGGGGGTGTTTGGGGCCTCCCAGCGTGTCAGGACCCTGTCAGGGGTGTGTGGGGTCTCACAGTGTGACAGAGCCCTGTCAGTGGTGTGTGGTGTCTCACAGTGTGTCAGGACCATGCCAGGGAATGCGGGGGTCTCACAGTGGGTCACGTCCCTGTCAGGGGTGTGTGGGATTTCACAGTGTGTCCAGACCCTGGCAGATGTGTGTGGCGTCTCACAGTGTGTCAGGAACCTAAAATGAGTTTGTGGGGCATCACAGTGTGTCAGGACCCTGTCAGAGATGTGTGGGATCTCACAGTGTGTCAGGACCCTGTCAGGGGTGTGTGGGGTCTCACAGTGTGTCAGGACCCTGTCAGGGGTGTGTGGTGTCTCACAGTGTGTCAGGACCCTGTCAGGTGTGTGTGGGGTCTCACAGTGTGTCAGGACCCTGTCAGGTGTGTGTGGGGTCTCACAGTGTGTCAGGACCCTGTCAGGTGTGTGTGGGGTCTCACAGTGTGTCAGGACCCTGTCAGGGGTGTGTGGGGTCTCACAGTGTGTCAGGACCCTGTCAGGGGTGTGTGGGAACTCACAGTGTGTCAGGACCCTGTCAGGGGTGTGTGGTGTCTCACAGTGTGTCAGGACCCTGTCAGGGGTGTGTGGGGTCTCACAGTCGGTCGGGACCCTGTCAGGTGTGTGTGGGGTCTCACAGTGTGTCAGGACCCTGTCAGAGACGTGTGGGATCTCACAGTGTGTCAGGCTCCTGACCTGGGTGTGTGGGGTCTCACAGTGTGTCAGGACCCTGGTAGGCGTATGTGGCTTCTCACAGTGTGTCCGGACCCTGGCAAATGTGTGTGGCGTCTCACATTGTGTCAGGAATGTAAAATGAGTTTGTGGGGCATCACAGTGTGTCAGAAACCTGTTAGGGGTGTGCGGGGTCTCACAGTCGGTCGGGACCCTGTCAGGGGTGGGTGGGGTCTCACAGTCGGTCGGGACCCTGTCAGGAATGTGTGGGGTCTCACAGTGTGTCAGGACCATGGCAGGCGTGTGTGGGGTTTCACAGTGGGTCCTGACACGTTCAGGGGTGTGTGAGGTCTCACAGTGTGTCAGGACCCTGTCCGAGGAGTGTGGGGTCTCACAGTTGGTCGGGACCCTGTCAGCAATGTGTGGGGTCTCACAGTGTGTCAGGACCCTGTCAGAGATGTGTGGGATCTCACAGTGTGTCAGGCCCCTGTGAGGGGTGTGTGTGGTCTCGCACTAAGTCCGGACGTTGTCAGGTGTGTGGGGTCTCAGAATGTGACTGTATCCTGTCAGGTGTGTCTGGGGTCTCACAGTGTATCAGGACCCTTCAGAGTTATCTGCTGTCTCACAGTTTGTCAGGACACTGTCAGAGACGTGTGGATTCTCACAGTGTGTCAGGATACTGTCAGTGGTGTGTGGGAACTCACAGTCGGTCGGGACCCTGTCAGCAATGTGTGGTGTCTTACAGTGTGTCAGGACCCTGTCAGAGACGTATGGGATCTCACAGTGTGTCAGGCTCCTGACATGGGTGTGTGGAGTCTAACAGTGCGTCAGGACCCTGGTAGGCGTATGTGGCTTCTCACTGTGTGTCAGGAACCTAAAATGAGTTTGTGAAGCATCACAATGTGTCAGGTCCCTGTCAGAGACGTGTGGGATCTCACAGAGTGTCAGGACCCTGTCAGGGGTGTGTGGTGTCTCACAGTGTGACAGAGCCCTGTCAGTGGAGTGTGGTGTCTCACAGAGTGTCAGGACCATGCCAGGGAATGCGGGGGTCTCACAGTGGGTCACGTCCCTGTCAGGGGTGTGTGGGATTTCACAGTGTGTCCAGACCCTGGCAGATGTGTGTGGCGTCTCACAGTGTGTCAGGAACCTAAAATGAGTTTGTGGGGCATCACAGTGTGTCAGGACCCTGTCAGAGATGTGTGGGATCTCACAGTGTGTCAGGACCCTGTCAGGGGTGTGTGGGGTCTCACAGTGTGTCAGGACCCTGTCAGGGGTGTGTGGGGTCTCACAGTGTGTCAGGATCCTGTCAGGGGTGTGTGGGGTCTCACAGTGTGTCACAACCCTGGCAGATGTGTGTGGCTTCTCACTGTGTGTCAGGAACCTAAAATGAGTTTGTGGGGCATCACAGTGTGTCAGGACCCTGTCAGAGATGTGTGGGATCTCACAGTGTGTCAGGACCCTGTCAGGGGTGTGTGGGGTCTCACAGTGTGTCAGGACCCTGTCAGGGGTGTGTGGGGTCTCACAGTGTGTCAGGACACTGTCAGGTGTGTGTGGGGTCTCACAGTGTGTCTGGACCTTGTGAGGGACGTGTGGGATCTCACAGTGTGTCAGGACCCTGTCAGGGGTATGTGGGGTCTCAGAGAGTGTCAGGACCCTGCGGGGGGTGTGTGGGGCCTTCCAGCGTGTCAGGACCCTGTCAGGGGTGTGTGGTGTCTCACAGTGTGTCAGGACCCTGTCAGGTGTGTGTGGTGTCTCACAGTGTGTCAGGACCCTGTCAGGTGTGTGTGGGGTCTCACAGTGTGTCAGGACCCTGTCAGGGGTGTGTGGGGTCTCACAGTGTGTCAGGACCCTGTCAGGGGTGTGTGGGGTCTCACAGTGTGTCAGGACACTGTCAGGTGTGTGTGGGGTCTCACAGTGTGTCTGGACCTTGTGAGGGACGTGTGGGATCTCACAGTGTGTCAGGACCCTGTCAGGGGTGTGTGGGGTCTCACAGTGTGTCCGGACCCTGTCAGGGGTATGTGGCGTCTCAGAGAGTGTCAGGACCCTGCTAGGGGTGTGTGGGGTCTCACAGTGTGTCCAGACCCTTGCAGATGTGTGTGGCGTCTCACAGTGTGTCAGGAACCTAAAATGAGTTTGTGGGGCATCACAGTGTGTCAGGACCCTGTTAGGGGTGTGTGGGGTCTCACAGTGTGTCCGGACCCTGTCAGGGGTATGTGGCGTCTCAGAGAGTGTCAGGACCCTGCTAGGGGTGTGTGGGGTCTCACAGTGTGTCCAGACCCTTGCAGATGTGTGTGGCGTCTCACAGTGTGTCAGGAACCTAAAATGAGTTTGTGGGGCATCACAGTGTGTCAGGACCCTGTTAGGGGTGTGTGGGGTCTCACAGTCGGTCGGGACTCTGTCAGGGGTGGGTGGGGTCTCACAGTCGGTCTGGACCCTGTCAGGAATGTGTGGGGTCTCACAGTGTGAAAGGACCATGGCAGGCATGTGTGGCTTCTCACTGTGTGTCAGGACCCTGTCAGAGACGTGTGGGATCTCACCGTGTGTCAGGCTCCTGACAAGGGTGTGTGGAGTCTCAGAGTGTGTCAGGAGTGTGTGGAGTCTCACTTTCCGTCAGGACAATGTTAGGGGTATGTGGGGTCTCACAGTGTGTCAGGAACATGTCAGGGGTGTGTGGGGTCTCACAGTCGGTCGGGACCCTGTCAGCAATGTGTGGGGTCTCACAGTGTGTCAGGACCCTGTCAGAGACGTGTGGGATCTCACAGTGTGTCAGGCTCCTGACCTGGGTGTGTGGAGTCTCACAGTGCGTCCGGACCCTGGTAGGCGTATGTGGCTTCTCACTGTGTGTCAGGAACCTAAAATGAGTTTGTGGGGCATCACAGTGTGTCAGGACCCTGTCAGAGACGTGTGGGATCTCACAGTGTGTCAGGCCCCTGTGTGGGGTGTGTGGGGTCTCGCACTAAGTCAGGACGTTGTCAGGTGTGTGGGGTCTCAGAATGTGACTGTATCCTGTCAGGTGTGTCTGGGGTCTCACAGTGTATCAGGACCCTTCAGAGTTATCTGCTGTCTCACAGTTTGTCAGGACACTGTCAGGATTGCGTGGGGTCTTACAGTGTGTCAGGACCCTGTCAGGGGTATGTGGGGTCTCACAGTATGTCTTGACCCTGTCAGGGATGTGTCAGGGCTCACAGTGTGTCAGGAGCCTGCTCGGGGTGTGTGGGGTCTCAGAGAGTGTCAGGAACCTGCTAGGGGTGTGTGGAGTCTCACAGTGTGTCAGGACCCTGTCAGGGATGAGTGGGGTCTCACAGTGCGTCAGGACAATGTCAGGGATATGTGGTGTCTCACAGTGTGTCAGGAACATGTCACAGGTGTGTGGGGTCTCACAGTGTGTCAGGATCCTGTCAGGGGTGTGTGGGGTCTCACAGTGTGTCAGGATCCTGTCAGGGGTGTGTGGGGTCTCACAGTGTGTCAGGATCCTGTCAGGGGTGTGTGGGATCTCACCGTGTGTCAGGCTCCTGACAAGGGTGTGTGGAGTCTCAGAGTGTGTCAGGAGTGTGTGGAGTCTCACTTTCCGTCAGGACAATGTTAGGGGTATGTGGGGTCTCACAGTGTGTCAGGAACATGTCAGGGGTGTGTGGGGTCTCACAGTGTGTCAGGACCCTGTCAGGGGTGTGTGGGGTCTCACAGTGTGTCAGGACCCTGTCAGGGGTGTGTGGGGTCTCACAGTGTGTCAGGATCCTGTCCGGGGTGTGTGGGGTCTCACAGTGTGTCAGGATCCTGTCAGGGGTGTGTGGGGTCTCACAGTGTTGTCAGGACCCTGTCAGGGGTGTGTGGGGTCTCACAGTGTGTCAGGATCCTGTCAGGGGTGTGTGGGGTCTCACAGTGTGTCAGGACCCTGTCAGGGGTGTGTGGAGTCTCACAGTGTGTCAGGATCCTGTCAGGTTTGTGTGGGGTCTCACAGTGTGTCAGGACCCTGTCAGGGGTGTGTGGGGTCTCACAGTGTGTCAGGATCCTGTCAGGGGTGTGTGGAGTCTCACAGCGTGTCAGGATCCTGTCAGGGGTGTGTGGGGTCTCACAGTGTGTCAGGACCCTGTCAGGGGTGTTTGGAGTCTCACAGTGTGTCAGGACCCTGTCAGGGGTGGGTGGGGTCTCACAGTGTGTCAGGATCCTGTCAGGGGTGTGTGGGGTCTCACAGTGTGTCAGGATCCTGTCAGGGGTGTGTGGGGTCTCACAGTGTGTCAGGACCCAGTCAGGGGCGTGTGGGGTCTCATAGTGTGTCAGGACCCAGTCAGGGGTGTGTGCGGTCTCACAGTGTGTCAAGACACTGTCAGGGGTGTGTGGTGTCTCACAGTGTGTCAGGACCCTGTCAGGGGTGTGTGGGGTCTCACAGTTTGTCAGGACCCTGTCAGGGGTGTGTGGAGTCTCACAGTATATCAGGACACTGTCAGGGGTGTGTGGGGTCTCACAGTGTGACAGGATCCTGTCAGGGGTGTGTGGGGTCTCACAGTGTGTCAGGACGCTGTCACGGATGTGTGGGCTCTCACAGTGAGTCAGGACCGTGTTAGAGATGGGTGGAGTCCCACAGTGTGTCAGGGCCCTGTCAGGTATGTGGGGTCTCAGACTGTGACTGTATTCTGTCAGGTGTGTGTGTGTTGGTCTCACAGTGTATCAGGACCCTTCAGTGTTATGTGCTGTCTCACAGTGTGTCAGGACCATGCCAGGGAATGCGGGGTTCTCACAGTGTGTCAGGACCCTGTCAGGGGTGTGTGGGGTCTCACAGTGTGTCAGGACCCTGTCAGGGGTGTGTGGGGTCTCACAGTGTGTCAGGATCCTGTCAGGGGTGTGTGGGGTCTCACAGTGTGTCACAACCCTGGCAGATGTGTGTGGCTTCTCACTGTGTGTCAGGAACATAAAATGAGTTTGTGGGGCATCACAGTGTGTCAGGACCCTGTTAGGGGTGTGTGAGGACTCACAGTGTGTCAGGACCCTGCTAGGGGTGTGTGGGGTCTCAGAGAGTGTCATGAACCTGCTAGGGGTGTGTGGGGTCTCACAGTGTGTCCGGACCCTGGCAAATGTGTGTGGCGTCTCACATTGTGTCAGGAATGTAAAATGAGTTTGTGGGGCATCACAGTGTGTCAGAAACCTGTTAGGGGTGTGCGGGGTCTCACAGTCGGTCGGGACCCTGTCAGGGGTGGGTGGGGTCTCACAGTCGGTCGGGACCCTGTCAGGAATGTGTGGGGTCTCACAGTGTGTCAGGACCATGGCAGGCGTGTGTGGGGTTTCACAGTGGGTCCTGACACGTTCAGGGGTGTGTGAGGTCTCACAGTGTGTCAGGACCCTGTCCGAGGAGTGTGGGGTCTCACAGTTGGTCGGGACCCTGTCAGCAATGTGTGGGGTCTCACAGTGTGTCAGGACCCTGTCAGAGATGTGTGGGATCTCACAGTGTGTCAGGCCCCTGTGAGGGGTGTGTGTGGTCTCGCACTAAGTCCGGACGTTGTCAGGTGTGTGGGGTCTCAGAATGTGACTGTATCCTGTCAGGTGTGTCTGGGGTCTCACAGTGTATCAGGACACTTCAGAATTACCTGCTGTCTCACAGTGTATCAGGACCCTTCAGAGTTATCTGCTGTCTCACAGTTTGTCAGGACACTGTCAGAGACGTGTGGATTCTCACAGTGTGTCAGGATACTGTCAGTGGTGTGTGGGAACTCACAGTCGGTCGGGACCCTGTCAGCAATGTGTGGTGTCTTACAGTGTGTCAGGACCCTGTCAGAGACGTATGGGATCTCACAGTGTGTCAGGCTCCTGACATGGGTGTGTGGAGTCTAACAGTGCGTCAGGACCCTGGTAGGCGTATGTGGCTTCTCACTGTGTGTCAGGAACCTAAAATGAGTTTGTGAAGCATCACAATGTGTCAGGTCCCTGTCAGAGACGTGTGGGATCTCACAGAGTGTCAGGACCCTGTCAGGGGTGTGTGGTGTCTCACAGTGTGACAGAGCCCTGTCAGTGGAGTGTGGTGTCTCACAGAGTGTCAGGACCATGCCAGGGAATGCGGGGGTCTCACAGTGGGTCACGTCCCTGTCAGGGGTGTGTGGGATTTCACAGTGTGTCCAGACCCTGGCAGATGTGTGTGGCGTCTCACAGTGTGTCAGGAACCTAAAATGAGTTTGTGGGGCATCACAGTGTGTCAGGACCCTGTCAGAGATGTGTGGGATCTCACAGTGTGTCAGGACCCTGTCAGGGGTGTGTGGTGTCTCACAGTGTGTCAGGACCCTGTCAGGTGTGTGTGGTGTCTCACAGTGTGTCAGGACCCTGTCAGGTGTGTGTGGGGTCTCACAGTGTGTCAGGACCCTATCAGGGGTGTGTGGGGTCTCACAGTGTGTCAGGACCCTGTCAGGGGTGTGTGGGGTCTCACAGTGTGTCAGGACACTGTCAGGTGTGTGTGGGGTCTCACAGTGTGTCTGGACCTTGTGAGGGACGTGTGGGATCTCACAGTGTGTCAGGACCCTGTCAGGGGTATGTGGGGTCTCAGAGAGTGTCAGGACCCTGCGGGGGGTGTGTGGGGCCTTCCAGCGTGTCAGGACCCTGTCAGGGGTGTGTGGTGTCTCACAGTGTGTCAGGACCCTGTCAGGTGTGTGTGGTGTCTCACAGTGTGTCAGGACCCTGTCAGGTGTGTGTGGGGTCTCACAGTGTGTCAGGACCCTGTCAGGGGTGTGTGGGGTCTCACAGTGTGTCAGGACCCTGTCAGGGGTGTGTGGGGTCTCACAGTGTGTCAGGACACTGTCAGGTGTGTGTGGGGTCTCACAGTGTGTCTGGACCTTGTGAGGGACGTGTGGGATCTCACAGTGTGTCAGGACCCTGTCAGGGGTGTGTGGGGTCTCACAGGGTGTCCGGACCCTGTCAGGGGTATGTGGCGTCTCAGAGAGTGTCAGGACCCTGCTAGGGGTGTGTGGGGTCTCACAGTGTGTCCAGACCCTTGCAGATGTGTGTGGCGTCTCACAGTGTGTCAGGAACCTAAAATGAGTTTGTGGGGCATCACAGTGTGTCAGGACCCTGTCAGGGGTGTGTGGGGTCTCACAGTGTGTCAGGACACTGTCAGGTGTGTGTGGGGTCTCACAGTGTGTCTGGACCTTGTGAGGGACGTGTGGGATCTCACAGTGTGTCAGGACCCTGTCAGGGGTGTGTGGGGTCTCACAGTGTGTCCGGACCCTGTCAGGGGTATGTGGCGTCTCAGAGAGTGTCAGGACCCTGCTAGGGGTGTGTGGGGTCTCACAGTGTGTCCAGACCCTTGCAGATGTGTGTGGCGTCTCACAGTGTGTCAGGAACCTAAAATGAGTTTGTGGGGCATCACAGTGTGTCAGGACCCTGTTAGGGGTGTGTGGGGTCTCACAGTGTGTCCGGACCCTGTCAGGGGTATGTGGCGTCTCAGAGAGTGTCAGGACCCTGCTAGGGGTGTGTGGGGTCTCACAGTGTGTCCAGACCCTTGCAGATGTGTGTGGCGTCTCACAGTGTGTCAGGAACCTAAAATGAGTTTGTGGGGCATCACAGTGTGTCAGGACCCTGTTAGGGGTGTGTGGGGTCTCACAGTCGGTCGGGACTCTGTCAGGGGTGGGTGGGGTCTCACAGTCGGTCTGGACCCTGTCAGGAATGTGTGGGGTCTCACAGTGTGAAAGGACCATGGCAGGCATGTGTGGCTTCTCACTGTGTGTCAGGACCCTGTCAGAGACGTGTGGGATCTCACCGTGTGTCAGGCTCCTGACAAGGGTGTGTGGAGTCTCAGAGTGTGTCAGGAGTGTGTGGAGTCTCACTTTCCGTCAGGACAATGTTAGGGGTATGTGGGGTCTCACAGTGTGTCAGGAACATGTCAGGGGTGTGTGGGGTCTCACAGTCGGTCGGGACCCTGTCAGCAATGTGTGGGGTCTCACAGTGTGTCAGGACCCTGTCAGAGACGTGTGGGATCTCACAGTGTGTCAGGCTCCTGACCTGGGTGTGTGGAGTCTCACAGTGCGTCCGGACCCTGGTAGGCGTATGTGGCTTCTCACTGTGTGTCAGGAACCTAAAATGAGTTTGTGGGGCATCACAGTGTGTCAGGACCCTGTCAGAGACGTGTGGGATCTCACAGTGTGTCAGGCCCCTGTGTGGGGTGTGTGGGGTCTCGCACTAAGTCAGGACGTTGTCAGGTGTGTGGGGTCTCAGAATGTGACTGTATCCTGTCAGGTGTGTCTGGGGTCTCACAGTGTATCAGGACCCTTCAGAGTTATCTGCTGTCTCACAGTTTGTCAGGACACTGTCAGGATTGCGTGGGGTCTTACAGTGTGTCAGGACCCTGTCAGGGGTATGTGGGGTCTCACAGTATGTCTTGACCCTGTCAGGGATGTGTCAGGGCTCACAGTGTGTCAGGAGCCTGCTCGGGGTGTGTGGGGTCTCAGAGAGTGTCAGGAACCTGCTAGGGGTGTGTGGAGTCTCACAGTGTGTCAGGACCCTGTCAGGGATGAGTGGGGTCTCACAGTGCGTCAGGACAATGTCAGGGATATGTGGTGTCTCACAGTGTGTCAGGAACATGTCACAGGTGTGTGGGGTCTCACAGTGTGTCAGGATCCTGTCAGGGGTGTGTGGGGTCTCACAGTGTGTCAGGATCCTGTCAGGGGTGTGTGGGGTCTCACAGTGTGTCAGGATCCTGTCAGGGGTGTGTGGGGTCTCACAGTGTGTCAGGATCCTGTCAGGGGTGTGTGGGGTCTCACAGTGTGTCAGGACCCTGTCAGGGGTGTGTGGGGTCTCACAGTGTGTCAGGACCCTGTCAGGGGTGTGTGGGGTCTCACAGTGTGTCAGGATCCTGTCCGGGGTGTGTGGGGTCTCACAGTGTGTCAGGATCCTGTCAGGGGTGTGTGGGGTCTCACAGTGTTGTCAGGACCCTGTCAGGGGTGTGTGGAGTCTCACAGTGTGTCAGGATCCTGTCAGGTTTGTGTGGGGTCTCACAGTGTGTCAGGACCCTGTCAGGGGTGTGTGGGGTCTCACAGTGTGTCAGGATCCTGTCAGGGGTGTGTGGAGTCTCACAGCGTGTCAGGATCCTGTCAGGGGTGTGTGGGGTCTCACAGTGTGTCAGGACCCTGTCAGGGGTGTTTGGAGTCTCACAGTGTGTCAGGACCCTGTCAGGGGTGGGTGGGGTCTCACAGTGTGTCAGGATCCTGTCAGGGGTGTGTGGGGTCTCACAGTGTGTCAGGATCCTGTCAGGGGTGTGTGGGGTCTCACAGTGTGTCAGGACCCAGTCAGGGGTGTGTGGTGTCTCACAGTGTGTCAGGACCCTGTCAGAGATGTGTGGGATCTCACAGTGTGTCAGGACCCTGTCAGGGGTGTGTGGTGTCTCAGAGTGTGTCAGGACCCTGTCAGGTGTGTGTGGGGTCTCACAGTGTGTCAGGACCCTGTCAGGGGTGTGTGGGGTCTCACAGTGTGTCAGGACACTGTCAGGTGTGTGTGGGGTCTCACAGTGTGTCAGGACCCTGTCAGGGGTGTGTGGGGTCTCACAGTGTGTCTGGACCTTGTGAGGGACGTGTGTGATCTCACCGTGTGTCAGGACCCTGTCAGGGGTATGTGGGGTCTCAGAGAGTGTCAGGACCCTGCTGGGGGTGTTTGGGGCCTCCCAGCGTGTCAGGACCCTGTCAGGGGTGTGTGGGGTCTCACAGTGTGACAGAGCCCTGTCAGTGGTGTGTGGTGTCTCACAGTGTGTCAGGACCATGCCAGGGAATGCGGGGGTCTCACAGTGGGTCACGTCCCTGTCAGGGGTGTGTGGGATTTCACAGTGTGTCCAGACCCTGGCAGATGTGTGTGGCGTCTCACAGTGTGTCAGGAACCTAAAATGAGTTTGTGGGGCATCACAGTGTGTCAGGACCCTGTCAGAGATGTGTGGGATCTCACAGTGTGTCAGGACCCTGTCAGGGGTGTGTGGGGTCTCACAGTGTGTCAGGACCCTGTCAGGGGTGTGTGGTGTCTCACAGTGTGTCAGGACCCTGTCAGGTGTGTGTGGGGTCTCACAGTGTGTCAGGACCCTGTCAGGTGTGTGTGGGGTCTCACAGTGTGTCAGGACCCTGTCAGGTGTGTGTGGGGTCTCACAGTGTGTCAGGACCCTGTCAGGGGTGTGTGGGGTCTCACAGTGTGTCAGGACCCTGTCAGGGGTGTGTGGGAACTCACAGTGTGTCAGGACCCTGTCAGGGGTGTGTGGTGTCTCACAGTGTGTCAGGACCCTGTCAGGGGTGTGTGGGGTCTCACAGTCGGTCGGGACCCTGTCAGGTGTGTGTGGGGTCTCACAGTGTGTCAGGACCCTGTCAGAGACGTGTGGGATCTCACAGTGTGTCAGGCTCCTGACCTGGGTGTGTGGGGTCTCACAGTGTGTCAGGACCCTGGTAGGCGTATGTGGCTTCTCACTGTGTGTCAGGAACCTAAAATGAGTTTGTGGGGCAGCGCAATGTGTCAGGTCCCTGTCAGAGACGTGTGGGGTCTCACAGTGTGTCAGGACCCTGTCAGGTGTGTGTGGGGTCTCACAGTGTGTCAGGACCCTGTCAGGTGTGTGTGGGGTCTCACAGTGTGTCAGGACCCTGTCAGGGGTGTGTGGGGTCTCACAGTGTGTCAGGACCCTGTCAGGGGTGTTTGGAGTCTCACAGTGTGTCAGGACCCTGTCAGGGGTGGGTGGGGTCTCACAGTGTGTCAGGATCCTGTCAGGGGTGTGTGGGGTCTCACAGTGTGTCAGGATCCTGTCAGGGGTGTGTGGGGTCTCACAGTGTGTCAGGACCCAGTCAGGGGCGTGTGGGGTCTCATAGTGTGTCAGGACCCAGTCAGGGGTGTGTGCGGTCTCACAGTGTGTCAAGACACTGTCAGGGGTGTGTGGTGTCTCACAGTGTGTCAGGATCCTGTCAGGTTTGTGTGGGGTCTCACAGTGTGTAAGGACCCTGTCAGGGGTGTGTGGGGTCTCACAGTGTGTCAGGATCCTGTCCGGGGTGTGTGGAGTCTCACAGTGTGTCAGGATCCTGTCAGGGGTGTGTGGGGTCTCACAGTGTGTCAGGACCCTGTCAGGGGTGTGTGGAGTCTCACAGTGTGTCAGGACCCTGTCAGGGGTGTGTGGGGTCTCACAGTCGGTCGGGACCCTGTCAGGAATGTGTGGGGTCTCGCACTAAGTCAGGACGTTGTCAGGTGTGTGGGGTCTCAGAATGTGACTGTCTCCTGTCAGGTGTGTCTGGGGTCTCACAGTGTATCAGGACACTTCAGAATTACCTGCTGTCTCACAGTGTGTCAGGACACTGTCAGGATTGTGTGGGGTCTTACAGTGTGTCCGGACCCTGTCAGGGGTGTGTGGGGTCTCACAGTATGCCCGGACCCTGTCAGGGGTGTGTGGGGTCTCACAGTATGCCCGGACCCTGTTAGGGGTGTGTGGGGTCTCAGAGAGTGTCATGAACCTGCTAGGGGTGTGTGGGGTCTCACAGTGTGTCCGGACCCTGGCAAATGTGTGTGGCGTCTCACATTGTGTCAGGAATGTAAAATGAGTTTGTGGGGCATCACAGTGTGTCAGAAACCTGTTAGGGGTGTGCGGGGTCTCACAGTCGGTCGAGACCCTGCCAGGGGTGGGTGGGGTCTCACAGTCGGTCGGGACCCTGTCAGGAATGTGTGGGGTCTCACAGTGTGTCAGGACCATGGCAGGCGTGTGTGGGGTTTCACAGTGGGTCCTGACACTTTCAGGGGTGTGTGAGGTCTCACAGTGTGTCAGGACCCTGTCCGAGGAGTGTGGGGTCTCACAGTTGGTCGGGACCCTGTCAGCAATGTGTGGGGTCTCACAGTGTGTCAGGACCCTGTCAGAGATGTGTGGGATCTCACAGTGTGTCAGGCCCCTGTGAGGGGTGTGTGGGGTCTCGCACTAAGTCCGGACGTTGTCAGGTGTGTGGGGTCTCAGAATGTGACTGTATCCTGTCAGGTGTGTCTGGGGTCTCACAGTGTATCAGGACCCTTCAGAGTTATCTGCTGTCTCACAGTTTGTCAGGACACTGTCAGGATTGTGTGGGGTCTCACAGTGTGTCAGGACCATGGCAGGCGTGTGTGGCTTCTCACTGTGTGTCAGGACCCTGTCAGAGACGTGTGGGGTCACACAGTGTGTCAGGATACTGTCAGTGGTGTGTGGGAACTCACAGTGTGTCACAACCCTGGCAGATGTGTGTGGCTTCTCACAGTGTGTCAGGATACTGTCAGCGGTGTGTGGGAACTCACAGTCGGTCGGGACCCTGTCAGCAATGTGTGGTGTCTTACAGTGTGGCAGGACCCTGTCAGAGACGTATGGGATCTCACAGTGTGTCAGGCTCCTGACATGGGTGTGTGGAGTCGCACAGTGCGTCCGGACCCTGGTAGGCGTATGTGGCTTCTCACTGTGTGTCAGGAACCTAAAATGAGTTTGTGAAGCATCACAATGTGTCAGGTCCCTGTCAGAGACGTGTGGGATCTCACAGAGTGTCAGGACCCTGTCAGGGGTGTGTGGTGTCTCACAGTGTGACAGAGCCCTGTCAGTGGTGTGTGGTGTCTCACAGTGGGTCAGGACCATGCCAGGGAATGCGGGGGTCTCACAGTGGGTCACGTCCCTGTCAGGGGTGTGTGGGATTTCACAGTGTGTCCAGACCCTGGCAGATGTGTGCGGCATCTCACAGTGTGTCAGGAACCTAAAATGAATTTGTGGGGCATCACAGTGTGTCAGGACCCTGTCAGAGATGTGTGGGATCTCACAGTGTGTCAGGACCCTGTCAGGGGTGTGTGGTGTCTCACAGTGTGTCAGGACCCTGTCAGAGATGTGTGGGATCTCACAGTGTGTCAGGACCCTGTCAGGGGTGTGTGGTGTCTCAGAGTGTGTCAGGACCCTGTCAGGTGTGTGTGGGGTCTCACAGTGTGTCAGGACCCTGTCAGGGGTGTGTGGGGTCTCACAGTGTGTCAGGACACTGTCAGGTGTGTGTGGGGTCTCACAGTGTGTCAGGACCCTGTCAGGGGTGTGTGGGGTCTCACAGTGTGTCTGGACCTTGTGAGGGACGTGTGTGATCTCACCGTGTGTCAGGACCCTGTCAGGGGTATGTGGGGTCTCAGAGAGTGTCAGGACCCTGCTGGGGGTGTTTGGGGCCTCCCAGCGTGTCAGGACCCTGTCAGGGGTGTGTGGGGTCTCACAGTGTGACAGAGCCCTGTCAGTGGTGTGTGGTGTCTCACAGTGTGTCAGGACCATGCCAGGGAATGCGGGGGTCTCACAGTGGGTCACGTCCCTGTCAGGGGTGTGTGGGATTTCACAGTGTGTCCAGACCCTGGCAGATGTGTGTGGCGTCTCACAGTGTGTCAGGAACCTAAAATGAGTTTGTGGGGCATCACAGTGTGTCAGGACCCTGTCAGAGATGTGTGGGATCTCACAGTGTGTCAGGACCCTGTCAGGGGTGTGTGGGGTCTCACAGTGTGTCAGGACCCTGTCAGGGGTGTGTGGTGTCTCACAGTGTGTCAGGACCCTGTCAGGTGTGTGTGGGGTCTCACAGTGTGTCAGGACCCTGTCAGGTGTGTGTGGGGTCTCACAGTGTGTCAGGACCCTGTCAGGTGTGTGTGGGGTCTCACAGTGTGTCAGGACCCTGTCAGGGGTGTGTGGGGTCTCACAGTGTGTCAGGACCCTGTCAGGGGTGTGTGGGAACTCACAGTGTGTCAGGACCCTGTCAGGGGTGTGTGGTGTCTCACAGTGTGTCAGGACCCTGTCAGGGGTGTGTGGGGTCTCACAGTGTGTCAGGACCCTGTCAGGGGTGTGTGGTGTCTCACAGTGTGTCAGGACCCTGTCAGGGGTGTGTGGGGTCTCACAGTGTGTCAGGACCCTGTCAGGTGTGTGTGGTGTCTCACAGTGTGTCAGGACCCTGTCAGGGGTGTGTGGGGTCTCACAGTGTGTCAGGACCCTGTCAGGGGTGTGTGGGGTCTCACAGTGTGTCAGGACCCTGTCAGGTGTGTGTGGTGTCTCACAGTGTGTCAGGACCCTGTCAGGTGAGTGTGGGGTCTCACAGTGTGTCAGGACCCTGTCAGGGGTGTGTGGGGTCTCACAGTGTGTCAGGACCCTGTCAGAGGTGTGTGGGGTCTCACAGTGTGTCAGGATCCTGTCAGGGGTGTGTGGGGTCTCACAGTGTGTCAGGACACTGTCAGGGGTGTGTGGGGTCTCACAGTGTGTCACAACCCTGGCTGATGTGTGTGGCTTCTCACTGTGTGTCAGGAACATAAAATGAGTTTGTGGGGCATCACAGTGTGTCAGGACCCTGTTAGGGGTGTGTGAGGGCTCACAGTGTGTCAGGACCCTGCTAGGGGTGTGTGGGGTCTCAGAGAGTGTCATGAACCTGCTAGGGGTGTGTGGGGTCTCACAGTGTGTCCGGACCCTGGCAAATGTGTGTGGCGTCTCACATTGTGTCAGGAATGTAAAATGAGTTTGTGGGGCATCACAGTGTGTCAGAAACCTGTTAGCGGTGTGCGGGGTCTCACAGTCGGTCGGGACCCTGTCAGGGGTGGGTGGGGTCTCACAGTCGGTCGGGACCCTGTCAGGAATGTGTGGGGTCTCACAGTGTGTCAGGACCATGGCAGGCGTGTGTGGGGTTTCACAGTGGGTCCTGACACGTTCAGGGGTGTGTGAGGTCTCACAGTGTGTCAGGACCCTGTCCGAGGAGTGTGGGGTCTCACAGTTGGTCGGGACACTGTCAGCAATGTGTGGGGTCTCACAGTGTGTCAGGACCCTGTCAGAGATGTGTGGGATCTCACAGTGTGTCAGGACCATGGCAGGCGTGTGTGGCTTCTCACTGTGTGTCAGGACCCTGTCAGAGACGTGTGGGGCCTCACAGTGTGTCAGGATACTGTCAGTGGTGTGTGGGAACTCACAGTGTGTCAGGATCCTGTCAGGGGGTGTGTGGGGTCTCACAGTGTGTCAGGACCCAGTCAGTGGTGTGTGGGAACTCACAGTGTGTCACAACCCTGGCAGATGTGTGTGGCTTCTCACAGTGTGTCAGGATACTGTCAGTGGTGTGTGGGAACTCACAGTCGGTCGGGACCCTGTCAGCAATGTGTGGTGTCTTACAGTGTGTCAGGACCCTGTCAGAGACGTGTGGGATCTCACAGAGTGTCAGGACCCTGTCAGGGGTGTGTGGTGTCTCACAGTGTGACAGAGCCCTGTCAGTGGTGTGTGGTGTCTCACAGTGTGTCAGGACCATGCCAGGGAATGCGGGGGTCTCACAGTGGGTCACGTCCCTGTCAGGGGTGTGTGGGATTTCACAGTGTGTCCAGACCCTGGCAGATGTGTGTGGCGTCTCACAGTGTGTCAGGAACCTAAAATGAGTTTGTGGGGCATCACAGTGTGTCAGGACCCTGTCAGAGATGTGTGGGATCTGACAGTGTGTCAGGACCCTGTCAGGGGTGTGTGGTGTCTCACAGTGTGTCAGGACCCTGTCAGGTGTGTGTGGTGTCTCACAGTGTGTCAGGACCCTGTCAGGTGTGTGTGGGGTCTCACAGTGTGTCAGGACCCTGTCAGGTGTGTGTGGGGTCTCACAGTGTGTCAGGACCCTGTCAGGGGTGTGTGGGGTCTCACAGTGTGTCAGGACCCTGTCAGGGGTGTGTGGGGTCTCACAGTGTGTCTGGACACTGTCAGGTGTGTGTGGGGTCTCACAGTGTGTCAGGACCCTGTCAGGTGTGTGTGGGGTCTCACAGTGTGTCAGGACCCTGTCAGGGGTATGTGGGGTCTCAGAGAGTGTCAGGAACCTGCTGGGGGGGTGTGGGGCCTCCCAGCGTGTCAGGACCCTGTCAGGGGTGTGTGGGGTCTCACAGTGTGTCCGGACCCTGTCAGGGGTATGTGGCGTCTCAGAGAGTGTCAGGACCCTGCTAGGGGTGTGTGTGGTCTCACAGTGTGTCCGGACCCTTGCAGATGTGTGTGGCGTCTCACAGTGTGTCAGGAACCTAAAATGAGTTTGTGGGGCATCACAGTGTGTCAGGACCCTGTTAGGGGTGAGTGGGGGCTCACAGTCGGTCGGGACTCTGTCAGGGGTGGGTGGGGTCTCACAGTCGGTCTGGACCCTGTCAGGAATGTGTGGGGTCTCACAGTGTGTCAGGACCCTGTCAGGTGTGTTTGGTGTCTCACAGTGTGTCAGGACCCTGTCAGGTGTGTGTGGTGTCTCACAGTGTGTCAGGACCCTGTCAGGTGTGTGTGGGGTCTCACAGTGTGTCAGGACCCTGTCAGGGGTGTGTGGGGTCTCACAGTGTGTCAGGACACTGTCAGGGGTGTGTGGGGTCTCACAGTGTGTCACAACCCTGGCTGATGTGTGTGGCTTCTCACTGTGTGTCAGGAACATAAAATGAGTTTGTGGGGCATCACAGTGTGTCAGGACCCTGTTAGGGGTGTGTGAGGGCTCACAGTGTGTCAGGACCCTGCTAGGGGTGTGTGGGGTCTCAGAGAGTGTCATGAACCTGCTAGGGGTGTGTGGGGTCTCACAGTGTGTCCGGACCCTGGCAAATGTGTGTGGCGTCTCACATTGTGTCAGGAATGTAAAATGAGTTTGTGGGGCATCACAGTGTGTCAGAAACCTGTTAGGGGTGTGCGGAGTCTCACAGTCGGTCGGGACCCTGTCAGGGGTGGGTGGGGTCTCACAGTCGGTCGGGACCCTGTCAGGAATGTGTGGGGTCTCACAGTGTGTCAGGACCATGGCAGGCGTGTGTGGGGTTTCACAGTGGGTCCTGACACGTTCAGGGGTGTGTGAGGTCTCACAGTGTGTCAGGACCCTGTCCGAGGAGTGTGGGGTCTCACAGTTGGTCGGGACCCTGTCAGCAATGTGTGGGGTCTCACAGTGTGTCAGGACCCTGTCAGAGATGTGTGGGATCTCACAGTGTGTCAGGACCATGGCAGGAGTGTGTGGCTTCTCACTGTGTGTCAGGACCCTGTCAGAGACGTGTGGGGCCTCACAGTGTGTCAGGATCCTGTCAGGGGTGTGTGGGGTCTCACAGTGTGTCACAACCCTGGCAGATGTGTGTGGCTTCTCACAGTGTGTCAGGATACTGTCAGTGGTGTGTGGGAACTCACAGTGTGTCAGGATCCTGTCAGTGGTGTGTGGGAACTCACAGTCGGTCGGGACCCTGTCAGCAATGTGTGGTGTCTTACAGTGTGTCAGGAGCCTGTCAGAGACGTGTGGGATCTCACAGAGTGTCAGGACCCTGTCAGGGGTGTGTGGTGTCTCACAGTGTGTCAGGACCATGCCAGGGAATGCGGGGGTCTCACAATGGGTCACGTCCCTGTCAGGGGTGTGTGGGATTTCACAGTGTGTCCAGACCCTGGCAGATGTGTGTGGCGTCTCACAGTGTGTCAGGATCCTAAAATGAGTTTGTGGGGCATCACAGTGTGTCAGGACCCTGTCAGAGATGTGTGGGATCTGACTGTGTCAGGACCCTGTCAGGGGTGTGTGGTGTCTCACAGTGTGTCAGGGCCCTGTCAGGGGTGTGTGGTGTCTCACAGTGTGTCAGGACCCTGTCAGGGGTGTGTGGTGTCTCACAGTGTGTCAGGACCCTGTCAGGTGTGTGTGGTGTCTCACAGTGTGTCAGGGCCCTGTCAGGGGTGTGTGGTGTCTCACAGTGTGTCAGGACCCTGTCAGGTGTGTGTGGTGTCTCACAGTGTGTCAGGGCCCTGTCAGGGGTGTGTGGGGTCTCACAGTGTGTCAGGACACTGTCAGGTGTGTGTGGGGTCTCACAGTGTGTCAGGACCCTGTCAGGGGTGTGTGGGGTCTCACAGTGTGTCTGGACCTTGTGAGGGACGTGTGGGATCTCACAGTGTGTCAGGACCCTGTCAGGGGTATGTGGGGTCTCAGAGAGTGTCAGGAACCTGCTGGGGGTGTGTGGGGCCTCCCAGCGTGTCAGGACCCTGTCAGGGGTGTGTGGGGTCTCACAGTGTGTCCGGACCCTGTCAGGGGTATGTGGCGTCTCAGAGAGTGTCAGGACCCTGCTAGGGGTGTGTGTGGTCTCACAGTGTGTCCGGACCCTTGCAGATGTGTGTGGCGTCTCACAGTGTGTCAGGAACCTAAAATGAGTTTGTGGGGCATCACAGTGTGTCAGGACCCTGTTAGGTGTGTGTGGGGTCTCACAGTGTGTCAGGACCCTGTCAGGGGTGTGTGGGGTCTCACAGTGTGTCAGGACACTGTCAGGTGTGTGTGGGGTCTCACAGTGTGTCAGGACCCTGTCAGGGGTGTGTGGGGTCTCACAGTGTGTCTGGACCTTGTGAGGGACGTGTGGGATCTCACAGTGTGTCAGGACCCTGTCAGGGGTATGTGGGGTCTCAGAGAGTGTCAGGAACCTGCTGGGGGTGTGTGGGGCCTCCCAGCGTGTCAGGACCCTGTCAGGGGTGTGTGGGGTCTCACAGTGTGTCCGGACCCTGTCAGGGGTATGTGGCGTCTCAGAGAGTGTCAGGACCCTGCTAGGGGTGTGTGTGGTCTCACAGTGTGTCCGGACCCTTGCAGATGTGTGTGGCGTCTCACAGTGTGTCAGGAACCTAAAATGAGTTTGTGGGGCATCACAGTGTGTCAGGACCCTGTTAGGTGTGTGTGGGGTCTCACAGTGTGTCAGGACCCTGTCAGGGGTGTGTGGGGTCTCACAGTGTGTCAGGACACTGTCAGGTGTGTGTGGGGTCTCACAGTGTGTCAGGACCCTGTCAGGGGTGTGTGGGGTCTCACAGTGTGTCTGGACCTTGTGAGGGACGTGTGGGATCTCACAGTGTGTCAGGACCCTGTCAGGGGTATGTGGGGTCTCAGAGAGTGTCAGGAACCTGCTGGGGGTGTGTGGGGCCTCCCAGCGTGTCAGGACCCTGTCAGGGGTGTGTGGGGTCTCACAGTGTGTCCGGACCCTGTCAGGGGTATGTGGCGTCTCAGAGAGTGTCAGGACCCTGCTAGGGGTGTGTGTGGTCTCACAGTGTGTCCGGACCCTTGCAGATGTGTGTGGCGTCTCACAGTGTGTCAGGAACCTAAAATGAGTTTGTGGGGCATCACAGTGTGTCAGGACCCTGTTAGGGGTGTGTAGGGTCTCACAGTCGGTCGGGACTCTGTCAGGGGTGGGTGGGGTCTCACAGTCGGTCTGGACCCTGTCAGGAATGTGTGGGGTCTCACAGTGTGTAAGGACCATGGCAGGCGTGTGTGGCTTCTCACTGTGTGTCAGGACCCTGTCAGAGACGTGTGGGATCTCACCGTGTGTCAGGCTCCTGACAAGGGTGTGTGGAGTCTCAGAGTGTGTCAGGAGTGTGTGGAGTCTCACATTCCGTCAGGACAATGTTAGGGGTATGTGGGGTCTCACAGTGTGTCAGGAACATGTCAGGGGTGTGTGGGGTCTCACAGTCGGTCGGGACCCTGTCAGGTGTGTGTGGGGTCTCACAGTGTGTCAGGACCCTGTCAGAGACGTGTGGGATCTCACAGTGTGTCAGGCTCCTGACCTGGGTGTGTGGGGTCTCACAGTGTGTCAGGACCCTGGTAGGCGTATGTGGCTTCTCACTGTGTGTCAGGAACCTAAAATGAGTTTGTGGGGCAGCGCAATGTGTCAGGTCCCTGTCAGAGACGTGTGGGATCTCACAGTGTGTCAGGCCCCTGTGAGGGGTGTTTGGGGTCTCGCACTAAGTCAGGACGTTGTCAGGTGTGTGGGGTCTCAGAATGTGACTGTATCCTGTCAGGTGTGTCTGGGGTCTCACAGTGTATCAGGACCCTTCAGAGTTATCTGCTGTCTCACAGTTTGTCAGGACACTGTCAGGATTGTGTGGGGTCTTACAGTGTGTCAGGATCCTGTCAGGGGTGTGTGGGGTCTCAGAGAGTGTCAGGAACCTGCTAGGGGTGTGTGGAGTCTCACAGTGTGTCAGGACCCTGTCAGGGATGAGTGGGATCTCACAGTGCGTCAGGACAATGTCAGGGATATGTGGTGTCTCACAGTGTGTCAGGAACATGTCACAGGTGTGTGGGGTCTCACAGTGTGTCAGGATCCTGTCAGGGGTGTGTGGGGTTTCACAGTGTGTCAGGATCCTGTCAGGGGTGTGTGGGGTCTCACAGTGTGTCAGGATCCTGTCAGGGGTGTGTGGGGTCTCACAGTGTGTCAGGACCCTATCAGGGGTGTGTGGGGTCTCACAGTGTGTCAGGACCCTGTCAGGGGTGTGTGGGGTCTCACAGTGTGTCAGGATCCTGTCCGGGGTGTGTGGGGTCTCACAGTGTGTCAGGTTCCTGTCAGGGGTGTGTGGGGTCTCACAGTGTTGTCAGGACCCTGTCAGGGGTGTGTGGGGTCTCACAGTGTGTCAGGATCCTGTCAGGGGTGTGTGGGGTCTCACAGTGTGTCAGGACCTTGTCAGGGGTGTGTGGAGTCTCACAGTGTGTCAGGATCCTGTCAGGTTTGTGTGGGGTCTCACAGTGTGTCAGGACCCTGTCAGGGGTGTGTGGGGTCTCACAGTGTGTCAGGATCCTGTCAGGTGTGTGTGGGGTCTCACAGTGTGTCAGGACCCTGTCAGGGGTGTGTGGGGTCTCACAGTGTGTCTGGACCTTGTGAGGGACGTGTGGGATCTCACAGTGTGTCAGGACCCTGTCAGGGGTATGTGGGGTCTCAGAGAGTGTCAGGAACCTGCTGGGGGTGTGTGGGGCCTCCCAGCGTGTCAGGACCCTGTCAGGGGTGTGTGGGGTCTCACAGTGTGTCCGGACCCTGTCAGGGGTATGTGGCATCTCAGAGAGTGTCAGGACCCTGCTAGGGGTGTGTGTGGTCTCACAGTGTGTCCGGACCCTTGCAGATGTGTGTGGCGTCTCACAGTGTGTCAGGAACCTAAAATGAGTTTGTGGGGCATCACAGTGTGTCAGGACCCTGTTAGGGGTGTGTGGGGTCTCACAGTCGGTCGGGACACTGTCAGGGGTGGGTGGGGTCTCACAGTCGGTCTGGACCCTGTCAGGAATGTGTGGGGTCTCACAGTGTGTAAGGACCATGGCAGGGGTGTGTGGGGTCTCACAGTGTGTCAGGACCCTGTCAGGGGTGTGTGGGAACTCACAGTGTGTCAGGACCCTGTCAGGGGTGTGTGGTGTCTCACAGTGTGTCAGGACCCTGTCAGGGGTGTGTGGGGTCTCACAGTGTGTCAGGACCCTGTCAGGGGTGTGTGGGGTCTCACAGTGTGTCAGGACCCTGTCAGGTGTGTGTGGTGTCTCACAGTGTGTCAGGACCCTGTCAGGTGTGTGTGGGGTCTCACAGTGTGTCAGGACCCTGTCAGGGGTGTGTGGGGTCTCACAGTGTGTCAGGACCCTGTCAGGAGTGTGTGGGGTCTCACAGTGTGTCAGGATCCTGTCAGGGGTGTGTGGGGTCTCACAGTGTGTCAGGACACTGTCAGGGGTGTGTGGGGTCTCACAGTGTGTCACAACCCTGGCTGATGTGTGTGGCTTCTCACTGTGTGTCAGGAACATAAAATGAGTTTGTGGGGCATCACAGTGTGTCAGGACCCTGTTAGGGGTGTGTGAGGGCTCACAGTGTGTCAGGACCCTGCTAGGGGTGTGTGGGGTCTCACAGTGTGTCCGGACCCTGGCAAATGTGTGTGGCGTCTCACATTGTGTCAGGAATGTAAAATGAGTTTGTGGGGCATCACAGTGTGTCAGAAACCTGTTAGGGGTGTGCGGGGTCTCACAGTCGGTCGGGACCCTGTCAGGGGTGGGTGGGGTCTCACAGTCGGTCGGGACCCTGTCAGGAATGTGTGGGGTCTCACAGTGTGTCAGGACCATGGCAGGCGTGTGTGGGGTTTCACAGTGGGTCCTGACACGTTCAGGGGTGTGTGAGGTCTCACAGTGTGTCAGGACCCTGTCCGAGGAGTGTGGGGTCTCACAGTTGGTCGGGACCCTGTCAGCAATGTGTGGGGTCTCACAGTGTGTCAGGACCCTGTCAGAGATGTGTGGGATCTCACAGTGTGTCAGGACCATGGCAGGCGTGTGTGGCTTCTCACTGTGTGTCAGGACCCTGTCAGAGACGTGTGGGGCCTCACAGTGTGTCAGGATCCTGTCAGGGGTGTGTGGGGTCTCACAGTGTGTCAGGATCCTGTCAGTGGTGTGTGGGAACTCACAGTGTGTCAGGATCCTGTCAGGGTGTGTGTGGGGTCTCACAGTGTGTCACAACCCTGGCAGATGTGTGTGGCTTCTCACAGTGTGTCAGGATACTGTCAGTGGTGTGTGGGAACTCACAGTCGGTCGGGACCCTGTCAGCAATGTGTGGTGTCTTACAGTGTGTCAGGACCCTGTCAGAGACGTGTGGGATCTCACAGAGTGTCAGGACCCTGTCAGGGGTGTGTGGTGTCTCACAGTGTGACAGAGCCCTGTCAGTGGTGTGTGGTGTCTCACAGTGTGTCAGGACCATGCCAGGGAATGCGGGGGTCTCACAGTGGGTCACGTCCCTGTCAGGGGTGTGTGGGATTTCACAGTGTGTCCAGACCCTGGCAGATGTGTGTGGCGTCTCACAGTGTGTCAGGAACCTAAAATGAGTTTGTGGGGCATCACAGTGTGTCAGCACCCTGACAGAGATGTGTGGGATCTGACTGTGTCAGGACCCTGTCAGGGGTGTGTGGTGTCTCACAGTGTGTCAGGACCCTGTCAGGTGTGTGTGGTGTCTCACAGTGAGTCAGGACCCTGTCAGGTGTGTGTGGGGTCTCACAGTGTGTCAGGACCCTGTCAGGGGTGTGTGGGGTCTCACAGTGTGTCAGGACCCTGTCAGGGGTGTGTGGGGTCTCACAGTGTGTCAGGACACTGTCAGGTGTGTGTGGGGTCTCACAGTGTGTCAGGACCCTGTCAGGGGTGTGTGGGGTCTCACAGTGTGTCTGGACCTTGTGAGGGACGTGTGGGATCTCACAGTGTGTCAGGACCCTGTCAGGGGTATGTGGGGTCTCAGAGAGTGTCAGGAACCTGCTGGGGGTGTGTGGGGCCTCCCAGCGTGTCAGGACCCTGTCAGGGGTGTGTGGGGTCTCACAGTGTGTCCGGACCCTGTCAGGGGTATGTGGCGTCTCAGAGAGTGTCAGGACCCTGCTAGGGGTGTGTGTGGTCTCACAGTGTGTCCGGACCCTTGCAGATGTGTGTGGCGTCTCACAGTGTGTCAGGAACCTAAAATGAGTTTGTGGGGCATCACAGTGTGTCAGGACCCTGTTAGGGGTGTGTGGGGTCTCACAGTCGGTCGGGACTCTGTCAGGGGTGGGTGGGGTCTCACAGTCGGTCTGGACCCTGTCAGGAATGTGTGGGGTCTCACAGTGTGTAAGGACCATGGCAGGCGTGTGTGGCTTCTCACTGTGTGTCAGGACCCTGTCAGAGACGTGTGGGATCTCACCGTGTGTCAGGCTCCTGACAAGGGTGTGTGGAGTCTCAGAGTGTGTCAGGAGTGTGTGGAGTCTCACATTCCGTCAGGACAATGTTAGGGGTATGTGGGGTCTCACAGTGTGTCAGGAACATGTCAGGGGTGTGTGGGGTCTCACAGTCGGTCGGGACCCTGTCAGCAATGTGTGGGGTCTCACAGTGTGTCAGGACCCTGTCAGAGACGTGTGGGATCTCACAGTGTGTCAGGCCCCTGTGAGGGGTGTTTGGGGTCTCGCACTAAGTCAGGACGTTGTCAGGTGTGTGGGGTCTCAGAATGTGACTGTATCCTGTCAGGTGTGTCTGGGGTCTCACAGTGTATCAGGACCCTTCAGAGTTATCTGCTGTCTCACAGTTTGTCAGGACACTGTCAGGATTGTGTGGGGTCTTACAGTTTGTCAGGATCCTGTCAGGGGTGTGTGGGGTCTCAGAGAGTGTCAGGAACCTGCTAGGGGTGTGTGGAGTCTCACAGTGTGTCAGGACCCTGTCAGGGATGAGTGGGGTCTCACAGTGCGTCAGGACAATGTCAGGGATATGTGGTGTCTCACAGTGTGTCAGGAACATGTCACAGGTGTGTGGGGTCTCACAGTGTGTCAGGATCCTGTCAGGGGTGTGTGGGGTTTCACAGTGTGTCAGGATCCTGTCAGGGGTGTGTGGGGTCTCACAGTGTGTCAGGGTCCTGTCAGGGGTGTGTGGGGTCTCACAGTGTGTCAGGACCCTGTCAGGGGTGTGTGGGGTCTCACAGTGTGTCAGGACCCTGTCAGGGGTGTGTGGGGTCTCACAGTGTGTCAGGATCCTGTCCGGGGTGTGTGGGGTCTCACAGTGTGTCAGGTTCCTGTCAGGGGTGTGTGGGGTCTCACAGTGTTGTCAGGACCCTGTCAGGGGTGTGTGGGGTCTCACAGTGTGTCAGGATCCTGTCAGGGGTGTGTGGGGTCTCACAGTTTGTCAGGACACTGTCAGGATTGTGTGGGGTCTTACAGTGTGTCAGGATCCTGTCAGGGGTGTGTGGGGTCTCAGAGAGTGTCAGGAACCTGCTAGGGGTGTGTGGAGTCTCACAGTGTGTCAGGACCCTGTCAGGGATGAGTGGGATCTCACAGTGCGTCAGGACAATGTCAGGGATATGTGGTGTCTCACAGTGTGTCAGGAACATGTCACAGGTGTGTGGGGTCTCACAGTGTGTCAGGATCCTGTCAGGGGTGTGTGGGGTTTCACAGTGTGTCAGGATCCTGTCAGGGGTGTGTGGGGTCTCACAGTGTGTCAGGATCCTGTCAGGGGTGTGTGGGGTCTCACAGTGTGTCAGGACCCTATCAGGGGTGTGTGGGGTCTCACAGTGTGTCAGGACCCTGTCAGGGGTGTGTGGGGTCTCACAGTGTGTCAGGATCCTGTCCGGGGTGTGTGGGGTCTCACAGTGTGTCAGGTTCCTGTCAGGGGTGTGTGGGGTCTCACAGTGTTGTCAGGACCCTGTCAGGGGTGTGTGGGGTCTCACAGTGTGTCAGGATCCTGTCAGGGGTGTGTGGGGTCTCACAGTGTGTCAGGACCTTGTCAGGGGTGTGTGGAGTCTCACAGTGTGTCAGGATCCTGTCAGGTTTGTGTGGGGTCTCACAGTGTGTCAGGACCCTGTCAGGGGTGTGTGGGGTCTCACAGTGTGTCAGGATCCTGTCAGGTGTGTGTGGGGTCTCACAGTGTGTCAGGACCCTGTCAGGGGTGTGTGGGGTCTCACAGTGTGTCTGGACCTTGTGAGGGACGTGTGGGATCTCACAGTGTGTCAGGACCCTGTCAGGGGTATGTGGGGTCTCAGAGAGTGTCAGGAACCTGCTGGGGGTGTGTGGGGCCTCCCAGCGTGTCAGGACCCTGTCAGGGGTGTGTGGGGTCTCACAGTGTGTCCGGACCCTGTCAGGGGTATGTGGCATCTCAGAGAGTGTCAGGACCCTGCTAGGGGTGTGTGTGGTCTCACAGTGTGTCCGGACCCTTGCAGATGTGTGTGGCGTCTCACAGTGTGTCAGGAACCTAAAATGAGTTTGTGGGGCATCACAGTGTGTCAGGACCCTGTTAGGGGTGTGTGGGGTCTCACAGTCGGTCGGGACACTGTCAGGGGTGGGTGGGGTCTCACAGTCGGTCTGGACCCTGTCAGGAATGTGTGGGGTCTCACAGTGTGTAAGGACCATGGCAGGGGTGTGTGGGGTCTCACAGTGTGTCAGGACCCTGTCAGGGGTGTGTGGGAACTCACAGTGTGTCAGGACCCTGTCAGGGGTGTGTGGTGTCTCACAGTGTGTCAGGACCCTGTCAGGGGTGTGTGGGGTCTCACAGTGTGTCAGGACCCTGTCAGGGGTGTGTGGGGTCTCACAGTGTGTCAGGACCCTGTCAGGTGTGTGTGGTGTCTCACAGTGTGTCAGGACCCTGTCAGGTGTGTGTGGGGTCTCACAGTGTGTCAGGACCCTGTCAGGGGTGTGTGGGGTCTCACAGTGTGTCAGGACCCTGTCAGGAGTGTGTGGGGTCTCACAGTGTGTCAGGATCCTGTCAGGGGTGTGTGGGGTCTCACAGTGTGTCAGGACACTGTCAGGGGTGTGTGGGGTCTCACAGTGTGTCACAACCCTGGCTGATGTGTGTGGCTTCTCACTGTGTGTCAGGAACATAAAATGAGTTTGTGGGGCATCACAGTGTGTCAGGACCCTGTTAGGGGTGTGTGAGGGCTCACAGTGTGTCAGGACCCTGCTAGGGGTGTGTGGGGTCTCACAGTGTGTCCGGACCCTGGCAAATGTGTGTGGCGTCTCACATTGTGTCAGGAATGTAAAATGAGTTTGTGGGGCATCACAGTGTGTCAGAAACCTGTTAGGGGTGTGCGGGGTCTCACAGTCGGTCGGGACCCTGTCAGGGGTGGGTGGGGTCTCACAGTCGGTCGGGACCCTGTCAGGAATGTGTGGGGTCTCACAGTGTGTCAGGACCATGGCAGGCGTGTGTGGGGTTTCACAGTGGGTCCTGACACGTTCAGGGGTGTGTGAGGTCTCACAGTGTGTCAGGACCCTGTCCGAGGAGTGTGGGGTCTCACAGTTGGTCGGGACCCTGTCAGCAATGTGTGGGGTCTCACAGTGTGTCAGGACCCTGTCAGAGATGTGTGGGATCTCACAGTGTGTCAGGACCATGGCAGGCGTGTGTGGCTTCTCACTGTGTGTCAGGACCCTGTCAGAGACGTGTGGGGCCTCACAGTGTGTCAGGATCCTGTCAGGGGTGTGTGGGGTCTCACAGTGTGTCAGGATCCTGTCAGTGGTGTGTGGGAACTCACAGTGTGTCAGGATCCTGTCAGGGTGTGTGTGGGGTCTCACAGTGTGTCACAACCCTGGCAGATGTGTGTGGCTTCTCACAGTGTGTCAGGATACTGTCAGTGGTGTGTGGGAACTCACAGTCGGTCGGGACCCTGTCAGCAATGTGTGGTGTCTTACAGTGTGTCAGGACCCTGTCAGAGACGTGTGGGATCTCACAGAGTGTCAGGACCCTGTCAGGGGTGTGTGGTGTCTCACAGTGTGACAGAGCCCTGTCAGTGGTGTGTGGTGTCTCACAGTGTGTCAGGACCATGCCAGGGAATGCGGGGGTCTCACAGTGGGTCACGTCCCTGTCAGGGGTGTGTGGGATTTCACAGTGTGTCCAGACCCTGGCAGATGTGTGTGGCGTCTCACAGTGTGTCAGGAACCTAAAATGAGTTTGTGGGGCATCACAGTGTGTCAGCACCCTGACAGAGATGTGTGGGATCTGACTGTGTCAGGACCCTGTCAGGGGTGTGTGGTGTCTCACAGTGTGTCAGGACCCTGTCAGGTGTGTGTGGTGTCTCACAGTGAGTCAGGACCCTGTCAGGTGTGTGTGGGGTCTCACAGTGTGTCAGGACCCTGTCAGGGGTGTGTGGGGTCTCACAGTGTGTCAGGACCCTGTCAGGGGTGTGTGGGGTCTCACAGTGTGTCAGGACACTGTCAGGTGTGTGTGGGGTCTCACAGTGTGTCAGGACCCTGTCAGGGGTGTGTGGGGTCTCACAGTGTGTCTGGACCTTGTGAGGGACGTGTGGGATCTCACAGTGTGTCAGGACCCTGTCAGGGGTATGTGGGGTCTCAGAGAGTGTCAGGAACCTGCTGGGGGTGTGTGGGGCCTCCCAGCGTGTCAGGACCCTGTCAGGGGTGTGTGGGGTCTCACAGTGTGTCCGGACCCTGTCAGGGGTATGTGGCGTCTCAGAGAGTGTCAGGACCCTGCTAGGGGTGTGTGTGGTCTCACAGTGTGTCCGGACCCTTGCAGATGTGTGTGGCGTCTCACAGTGTGTCAGGAACCTAAAATGAGTTTGTGGGGCATCACAGTGTGTCAGGACCCTGTTAGGGGTGTGTGGGGTCTCACAGTCGGTCGGGACTCTGTCAGGGGTGGGTGGGGTCTCACAGTCGGTCTGGACCCTGTCAGGAATGTGTGGGGTCTCACAGTGTGTAAGGACCATGGCAGGCGTGTGTGGCTTCTCACTGTGTGTCAGGACCCTGTCAGAGACGTGTGGGATCTCACCGTGTGTCAGGCTCCTGACAAGGGTGTGTGGAGTCTCAGAGTGTGTCAGGAGTGTGTGGAGTCTCACATTCCGTCAGGACAATGTTAGGGGTATGTGGGGTCTCACAGTGTGTCAGGAACATGTCAGGGGTGTGTGGGGTCTCACAGTCGGTCGGGACCCTGTCAGCAATGTGTGGGGTCTCACAGTGTGTCAGGACCCTGTCAGAGACGTGTGGGATCTCACAGTGTGTCAGGCCCCTGTGAGGGGTGTTTGGGGTCTCGCACTAAGTCAGGACGTTGTCAGGTGTGTGGGGTCTCAGAATGTGACTGTATCCTGTCAGGTGTGTCTGGGGTCTCACAGTGTATCAGGACCCTTCAGAGTTATCTGCTGTCTCACAGTTTGTCAGGACACTGTCAGGATTGTGTGGGGTCTTACAGTTTGTCAGGATCCTGTCAGGGGTGTGTGGGGTCTCAGAGAGTGTCAGGAACCTGCTAGGGGTGTGTGGAGTCTCACAGTGTGTCAGGACCCTGTCAGGGATGAGTGGGGTCTCACAGTGCGTCAGGACAATGTCAGGGATATGTGGTGTCTCACAGTGTGTCAGGAACATGTCACAGGTGTGTGGGGTCTCACAGTGTGTCAGGATCCTGTCAGGGGTGTGTGGGGTTTCACAGTGTGTCAGGATCCTGTCAGGGGTGTGTGGGGTCTCACAGTGTGTCAGGGTCCTGTCAGGGGTGTGTGGGGTCTCACAGTGTGTCAGGACCCTGTCAGGGGTGTGTGGGGTCTCACAGTGTGTCAGGACCCTGTCAGGGGTGTGTGGGGTCTCACAGTGTGTCAGGATCCTGTCCGGGGTGTGTGGGGTCTCACAGTGTGTCAGGTTCCTGTCAGGGGTGTGTGGGGTCTCACAGTGTTGTCAGGACCCTGTCAGGGGTGTGTGGGGTCTCACAGTGTGTCAGGATCCTGTCAGGGGTGTGTGGGGTCTCACAGTGTGTCAGGACCTTGTCAGGGGTGTGTGGAGTCTCACAGTGTGTCAGGATCCTGTCAGGTTTGTGTGGGGTCTCACAGTGTGTCAGGACCCTGTCAGGGGTGTGTGGGGTCTCACAGTGTGTCAGGATCCTGTCAGGGGTGTGTGGAGTCTCACAGCGTGTCAGGATCCTGTCAGGGGTGTGTGGGGTCTCACAGTGTGTCAGGACCCTGTCAGGGGTGTTTGGAGCCTCACAGTGTGTCAGGACCCTGTCAGGGGTGGGTGGGGTCTCACAGTGTGTCAGGATCCTGTCAGGGGTGTGTGGGGTCTCACAGTGTGTCAGGATCCTGTCAGGGGTGTGTGGGGTCTCACAGTGTGTCAGGACCCAGTCAGGGGTGTGTGGGGTCTCATAGTGTGTCAGGACCCAGTCAGGGGTGTGTGCGGACTCACAGTGTGTCAAGACACTGTCAGCGGTGTGTGGTGTCTCACAGTGTGTCAGGATCCTGTCAGGTTTGTGTGGGGTCTCACAGTGTGTCAGGACCCTGTCAGGGGTGTTTGGAGCCTCACAGTGTGTCAGGACCCTGTCAGGGGTGTGTGGGGTCTCACAGTGTGTCAGGATCCTGTCCGGGGTGTGTGGAGTCTCACAGTGTGTCAGGATCCTGTCAGGGGTGTGTGGGGTCTCACAGTGTGTCAGGACCCTGTCAGGGGTGTGTGGAGTCTCACAGTGTGTCAGGACCCTGTCAGGGGTGTGTGGGGTCTCACAGTCGGTCGGGACCCTGTCAGGAATGTGTGGGGTCTCGCACAAAGTCAGGACGTTGTCAGGTGTGTGGGGTCTCAGAATGTGACTGTATCCTGTCAGGTGTGTCTGGGGTCTCACAGTGTATCAGGACACTTCAGAATTACCTGCTGTCTCACAGTGTGTCAGGACACTGTCAGGATTGTGTGGGGTCTTACAGTGTGTCCAGACCCTGTCAGGGGTGTGTGGGGTCTCACAGTATGCCCGGACCCTGTCAGGGGTGTGTGAGGGCTCACAGTGTGTCAGGACCCTGCTAGGGGTGTGTGGGGTCTCAGAGAGTGTCATGAACCTGCTAGGGGTGTGTGGGGTCTCACAGTGTGTCCAGACCCTGGCAAATGTGTGTGGCATCTCACATTGTGTCAGGAATGTAAAATGAGTTTGTGGGGCATCACAGTGTGTCAGAAACCTGTTAGGGGTGTGCGGGGTCTCACAGTCGGTCGGGAACCTGTCAGGGGTGGGTGGGGTCTCACAGTCGGTCGGGACCCTGTCAGGAATGTGTGGGGTCTCACAGTGTGTCAGGACCATGGCAGGCGTGTGTGGGGTTTCACAGTGGGTCCTGACACTTTCAGGGGTGTGTGAGGTCTCACAGTGTGTCAGGTCCCTGTCCGAGGAGTGTGGGGTCTCACAGTTGGTCGGGACCCTGTCAGCAATGTGTGGGGTCTCACAGTGTGTCAGGACCCTGTCAGAGACGTGTGGGATCTCACAGAGTGTCAGGACCCTGTCAGGGGTGTGTGGTGTCTCACAGTGTGACAGAGCCCTGTCAGTGGTGTGTGGTGTCTCACAGTGTGTCAGGACCATGCCAGGGAATGCGGGGGTCTCACAGTGGGTCACGTCCCTGTCAGGGGTGTGTGGGATTTCACAGTGTGTCCAGACCCTGGCAGATGTGTGTGGCGTCTCACAGTGTGTCAGGAACCTAAAATGAGTTTGTGGGGCATCACAGTGTGTCAGCACCCTGACAGAGATGTGTGGGATCTGACTGTGTCAGGACCCTGTCAGGGGTGTGTGGTGTCTCACAGTGTGTCAGGACCCTGTCAGGTGTGTGTGGTGTCTCACAGTGAGTCAGGACCCTGTCAGGTGTGTGTGGGGTCTCACAGTGTGTCAGGACCCTGTCAGGGGTGTGTGGGGTCTCACAGTGTGTCAGGACCCTGTCAGGGGTGTGTGGGGTCTCACAGTGTGTCAGGACACTGTCAGGTGTGTGTGGGGTCTCACAGTGTGTCAGGACCCTGTCAGGGGTGTGTGGGGTCTCACAGTGTGTCTGGACCTTGTGAGGGACGTGTGGGATCTCACAGTGTGTCAGGACCCTGTCAGGGGTATGTGGGGTCTCAGAGAGTGTCAGGAACCTGCTGGGGGTGTGTGGGGCCTCCCAGCGTGTCAGGACCCTGTCAGGGGTGTGTGGGGTCTCACAGTGTGTCCGGGCCCTGTCAGGGGTATGTGGCGTCTCAGAGAGTGTCAGGACCCTGCTAGGGGTGTGTGTGGTCTCACAGTGTGTCCGGACCCTTGCAGATGTGTGTGGCGTCTCACAGTGTGTCAGGAACCTAAAATGAGTTTGTGGGGCATCACAGTGTGTCAGGACCCTGTTAGGGGTGTGTGGGGTCTCACAGTCGGTCGGGACTCTGTCAGGGGTGGGTGGGGTCTCACAGTCGGTCTGGACCCTGTCAGGAATGTGTGGGGTCTCACAGTGTGTAAGGACCATGGCAGGCGTGTGTGGCTTCTCACTGTGTGTCAGGACCCTGTCAGAGACGTGTGGGATCTCACCGTGTGTCAGGCTCCTGACAAGGGTGTGTGGAGTCTCAGAGTGTGTCAGGAGTGTGTGGAGTCTCACATTCCGTCAGGACAATGTTAGGGGTATGTGGGGTCTCACAGTGTGTCAGGAACATGTCAGGGGTGTGTGGGGTCTCACAGTCGGTCGGGACCCTGTCAGCAATGTGTGGGGTCTCACAGTGTGTCAGGACCCTGTCAGAGACGTGTGGGATCTCACAGTGTGTCAGGCCCCTGTGAGGGGTGTTTGGGGTCTCGCACTAAGTCAGGACGTTGTCAGGTGTGTGGGGTCTCAGAATGTGACTGTATCCTGTCAGGTGTGTCTGGGGTCTCACAGTGTATCAGGACCCTTCAGAGTTATCTGCTGTCTCACAGTTTGTCAGGACACTGTCAGGATTGTGTGGGGTCTTACAGTTTGTCAGGATCCTGTCAGGGGTGTGTGGGGTCTCAGAGAGTGTCAGGAACCTGCTAGGGGTGTGTGGAGTCTCACAGTGTGTCAGGACCCTGTCAGGGATGAGTGGGGTCTCACAGTGCGTCAGGACAATGTCAGGGATATGTGGTGTCTCACAGTGTGTCAGGAACATGTCACAGGTGTGTGGGGTCTCACAGTGTGTCAGGATCCTGTCAGGGGTGTGTGGGGTTTCACAGTGTGTCAGGATCCTGTCAGGGGTGTGTGGGGTCTCACAGTGTGTCAGGGTCCTGTCAGGGGTGTGTGGGGTCTCACAGTGTGTCAGGACCCTGTCAGGGGTGTGTGGGGTCTCACAGTGTGTCAGGACCCTGTCAGGGGTGTGTGGGGTCTCACAGTGTGTCAGGATCCTGTCCGGGGTGTGTGGGGTCTCACAGTGTGTCAGGTTCCTGTCAGGGGTGTGTGGGGTCTCACAGTGTTGTCAGGACCCTGTCAGGGGTGTGTGGGGTCTCACAGTGTGTCAGGATCCTGTCAGGGGTGTGTGGGGTCTCACAGTGTGTCAGGACCTTGTCAGGGGTGTGTGGAGTCTCACAGTGTGTCAGGATCCTGTCAGGTTTGTGTGGGGTCTCACAGTGTGTCAGGACCCTGTCAGGGGTGTGTGGGGTCTCACAGTGTGTCAGGATCCTGTCAGGGGTGTGTGGAGTCTCACAGCGTGTCAGGATCCTGTCAGGGGTGTGTGGGGTCTCACAGTGTGTCAGGACCCTGTCAGGGGTGTTTGGAGCCTCACAGTGTGTCAGGACCCTGTCAGGGGTGGGTGGGGTCTCACAGTGTGTCAGGATCCTGTCAGGGGTGTGTGGGGTCTCACAGTGTGTCAGGATCCTGTCAGGGGTGTGTGGGGTCTCACAGTGTGTCAGGACCCAGTCAGGGGTGTGTGGGGTCTCATAGTGTGTCAGGACCCAGTCAGGGGTGTGTGCGGACTCACAGTGTGTCAAGACACTGTCAGCGGTGTGTGGTGTCTCACAGTGTGTCAGGATCCTGTCAGGTTTGTGTGGGGTCTCACAGTGTGTCAGGACCCTGTCAGGGGTGTTTGGAGCCTCACAGTGTGTCAGGACCCTGTCAGGGGTGTGTGGGGTCTCACAGTGTGTCAGGATCCTGTCCGGGGTGTGTGGAGTCTCACAGTGTGTCAGGATCCTGTCAGGGGTGTGTGGGGTCTCACAGTGTGTCAGGACCCTGTCAGGGGTGTGTGGAGTCTCACAGTGTGTCAGGACCCTGTCAGGGGTGTGTGGGGTCTCACAGTCGGTCGGGACCCTGTCAGGAATGTGTGGGGTCTCGCACAAAGTCAGGACGTTGTCAGGTGTGTGGGGTCTCAGAATGTGACTGTATCCTGTCAGGTGTGTCTGGGGTCTCACAGTGTATCAGGACACTTCAGAATTACCTGCTGTCTCACAGTGTGTCAGGACACTGTCAGGATTGTGTGGGGTCTTACAGTGTGTCCAGACCCTGTCAGGGGTGTGTGGGGTCTCACAGTATGCCCGGACCCTGTCAGGGGTGTGTGAGGGCTCACAGTGTGTCAGGACCCTGCTAGGGGTGTGTGGGGTCTCAGAGAGTGTCATGAACCTGCTAGGGGTGTGTGGGGTCTCACAGTGTGTCCAGACCCTGGCAAATGTGTGTGGCATCTCACATTGTGTCAGGAATGTAAAATGAGTTTGTGGGGCATCACAGTGTGTCAGAAACCTGTTAGGGGTGTGCGGGGTCTCACAGTCGGTCGGGAACCTGTCAGGGGTGGGTGGGGTCTCACAGTCGGTCGGGACCCTGTCAGGAATGTGTGGGGTCTCACAGTGTGTCAGGACCATGGCAGGCGTGTGTGGGGTTTCACAGTGGGTCCTGACACTTTCAGGGGTGTGTGAGGTCTCACAGTGTGTCAGGTCCCTGACAGAGATGTGTGGGATCTGACTGTGTCAGGACCCTGTCAGGGGTGTGTGGTGTCTCACAGTGTGTCAGGACCCTGTCAGGTGTGTGTGGTGTCTCACAGTGAGTCAGGACCCTGTCAGGTGTGTGTGGGGTCTCACAGTGTGTCAGGACCCTGTCAGGGGTGTGTGGGGTCTCACAGTGTGTCAGGACCCTGTCAGGGGTGTGTGGGGTCTCACAGTGTGTCAGGACACTGTCAGGTGTGTGTGGGGTCTCACAGTGTGTCAGGACCCTGTCAGGGGTGTGTGGGGTCTCACAGTGTGTCTGGACCTTGTGAGGGACGTGTGGGATCTCACAGTGTGTCAGGACCCTGTCAGGGGTATGTGGGGTCTCAGAGAGTGTCAGGAACCTGCTGGGGGTGTGTGGGGCCTCCCAGCGTGTCAGGACCCTGTCAGGGGTGTGTGGGGTCTCACAGTGTGTCCGGGCCCTGTCAGGGGTATGTGGCGTCTCAGAGAGTGTCAGGACCCTGCTAGGGGTGTGTGTGGTCTCACAGTGTGTCCGGACCCTTGCAGATGTGTGTGGCGTCTCACAGTGTGTCAGGAACCTAAAATGAGTTTGTGGGGCATCACAGTGTGTCAGGACCCTGTTAGGGGTGTGTGGGGTCTCACAGTCGGTCGGGACTCTGTCAGGGGTGGGTGGGGTCTCACAGTCGGTCTGGACCCTGTCAGGAATGTGTGGGGTCTCACAGTGTGTAAGGACCATGGCAGGCGTGTGTGGCTTCTCACTGTGTGTCAGGACCCTGTCAGAGACGTGTGGGATCTCACCGTGTGTCAGGCTCCTGACAAGGGTGTGTGGAGTCTCAGAGTGTGTCAGGAGTGTGTGGAGTCTCACATTCCGTCAGGACAATGTTAGGGGTATGTGGGGTCTCACAGTGTGTCAGGAACATGTCAGGGGTGTGTGGGGTCTCACAGTCGGTCGGGACCCTGTCAGCAATGTGTGGGGTCTCACAGTGTGTCAGGACCCTGTCAGAGACGTGTGGGATCTCACAGTGTGTCAGGCCCCTGTGAGGGGTGTTTGGGGTCTCGCACTAAGTCAGGACGTTGTCAGGTGTGTGGGGTCTCAGAATGTGACTGTATCCTGTCAGGTGTGTCTGGGGTCTCACAGTGTATCAGGACCCTTCAGAGTTATCTGCTGTCTCACAGTTTGTCAGGACACTGTCAGGATTGTGTGGGGTCTTACAGTTTGTCAGGATCCTGTCAGGGGTGTGTGGGGTCTCAGAGAGTGTCAGGAACCTGCTAGGGGTGTGTGGAGTCTCACAGTGTGTCAGGACCCTGTCAGGGATGAGTGGGGTCTCACAGTGCGTCAGGACAATGTCAGGGATATGTGGTGTCTCACAGTGTGTCAGGAACATGTCACAGGTGTGTGGGGTCTCACAGTGTGTCAGGATCCTGTCAGGGGTGTGTGGGGTTTCACAGTGTGTCAGGATCCTGTCAGGGGTGTGTGGGGTCTCACAGTGTGTCAGGGTCCTGTCAGGGGTGTGTGGGGTCTCACAGTGTGTCAGGACCCTGTCAGGGGTGTGTGGGGTCTCACAGTGTGTCAGGACCCTGTCAGGGGTGTGTGGGGTCTCACAGTGTGTCAGGATCCTGTCCGGGGTGTGTGGGGTCTCACAGTGTGTCAGGTTCCTGTCAGGGGTGTGTGGGGTCTCACAGTGTTGTCAGGACCCTGTCAGGGGTGTGTGGGGTCTCACAGTGTGTCAGGATCCTGTCAGGGGTGTGTGGGGTCTCACAGTGTGTCAGGACCTTGTCAGGGGTGTGTGGAGTCTCACAGTGTGTCAGGATCCTGTCAGGTTTGTGTGGGGTCTCACAGTGTGTCAGGACCCTGTCAGGGGTGTGTGGGGTCTCACAGTGTGTCAGGATCCTGTCAGGGGTGTGTGGAGTCTCACAGCGTGTCAGGATCCTGTCAGGGGTGTGTGGGGTCTCACAGTGTGTCAGGACCCTGTCAGGGGTGTTTGGAGCCTCACAGTGTGTCAGGACCCTGTCAGGGGTGGGTGGGGTCTCACAGTGTGTCAGGATCCTGTCAGGGGTGTGTGGGGTCTCACAGTGTGTCAGGATCCTGTCAGGGGTGTGTGGGGTCTCACAGTGTGTCAGGACCCAGTCAGGGGTGTGTGGGGTCTCATAGTGTGTCAGGACCCAGTCAGGGGTGTGTGCGGACTCACAGTGTGTCAAGACACTGTCAGCGGTGTGTGGTGTCTCACAGTGTGTCAGGATCCTGTCAGGTTTGTGTGGGGTCTCACAGTGTGTCAGGACCCTGTCAGGGGTGTTTGGAGCCTCACAGTGTGTCAGGACCCTGTCAGGGGTGTGTGGGGTCTCACAGTGTGTCAGGATCCTGTCCGGGGTGTGTGGAGTCTCACAGTGTGTCAGGATCCTGTCAGGGGTGTGTGGGGTCTCACAGTGTGTCAGGACCCTGTCAGGGGTGTGTGGAGTCTCACAGTGTGTCAGGACCCTGTCAGGGGTGTGTGGGGTCTCACAGTCGGTCGGGACCCTGTCAGGAATGTGTGGGGTCTCGCACAAAGTCAGGACGTTGTCAGGTGTGTGGGGTCTCAGAATGTGACTGTATCCTGTCAGGTGTGTCTGGGGTCTCACAGTGTATCAGGACACTTCAGAATTACCTGCTGTCTCACAGTGTGTCAGGACACTGTCAGGATTGTGTGGGGTCTTACAGTGTGTCCAGACCCTGTCAGGGGTGTGTGGGGTCTCACAGTATGCCCGGACCCTGTCAGGGGTGTGTGAGGGCTCACAGTGTGTCAGGACCCTGCTAGGGGTGTGTGGGGTCTCAGAGAGTGTCATGAACCTGCTAGGGGTGTGTGGGGTCTCACAGTGTGTCCAGACCCTGGCAAATGTGTGTGGCATCTCACATTGTGTCAGGAATGTAAAATGAGTTTGTGGGGCATCACAGTGTGTCAGAAACCTGTTAGGGGTGTGCGGGGTCTCACAGTCGGTCGGGAACCTGTCAGGGGTGGGTGGGGTCTCACAGTCGGTCGGGACCCTGTCAGGAATGTGTGGGGTCTCACAGTGTGTCAGGACCATGGCAGGCGTGTGTGGGGTTTCACAGTGGGTCCTGACACTTTCAGGGGTGTGTGAGGTCTCACAGTGTGTCAGGTCCCTGTCCGAGGAGTGTGGGGTCTCACAGTTGGTCGGGACCCTGTCAGCAATGTGTGGGGTCTCACAGTGTGTCAGGACCCTGTCAGAGATGTGTGGGATCTCACAGTGTGTCAGGTCCCTGTGAGGGGTGTGTGGGGTCTCGCACTAAGTCCGGACGTTGTCAGGTGTGTGGGGTCTCAGAATGTGACTGTAACCTGTCAGGTGTGTCTGGTGTCTCACAGTGTATCAGGACACTTCAGAATTACCTGCTGTCTCACAGTGTATCAGGACCCTTCAGAGTTATCTGCTGTCTCACAGTTTGTCAGGACACTGTCAGGATTGTGTGGGGTCTTACAGTGTGTCAGGACCCTGTCAGGGGTGTGTGGGGTCTTACAGTGTGTCAGCACCCTGTCAGGGGTGTGTGGTGTCTCACAGTGTGTCAGGACACTGTCAGGATTGTGTGGCTTCTCACTGTGTGTCAGGACCCTGTCAGGGGTGTGTGGGATCTCACAGAGTGTCAGGACCCTGTGTGGGGTGTGTGGCTTCTCACAGTGTGTCAGGATACTGTCAGTGGTGTGTGGGAACTCACAGTCGGTCGGGACCCTGTCAGCAATGTGTGGGGTCTCACAGTGTGTCAGGACCCTGTCAGAGACGTATGGGATCTCACAGTGTGTCAGGCTCCTGACATGGGTGTGTGGAGTCTCACAGAGCGTCCGGACCCTGGTAGGCGTATGTGGCTTCTCACTGTGTGTCAGGAACCTAAAATGAGTTTGTGAAGCATCACAATGTGTCAGGTCCCTGTCAGAGACGTGTGGGATCTCACAGAGTGTCAGGACACTGTCAGGGGTGTGTGGTGTCTCACAGTGTGACAGAGCCCTGTCAGTGGTGTGTGGAGTCTCACAATGTGTCAGGACCATGCCAGGGAATGCGGGGGTCTCACAGTGGGTCACGTCCCTGTCAGGGGTGTGTGGGATTTCACAGTGTGTCCAGACCCTGGCAGATGTGTGCGGCGTCTCACAGTGTGTCAGGAACCTAAAATGAGTTTGTGGGGCATCACAGTGTGTCAGGACCCTGTCAGAGATGTGTGGGATCTCACAGTGTGTCAGGACACTGTCAGGGGTGTGTGGGGTCTCACAGTGTGTCAGGACCCTGTCAGGGGTGTGTGGGGTCTCACAGTGTGTCAGGACCCTGTCAGGTGTGTGTGGGGTCTCACAGTGTGTCAGGACCCTGTCAGGGTTGTGTGGGGTCTCACAGTGTGTCTGGACCTTGTGAGGGACGTGTGTGATCTCACCGTGTGTCAGGACCCTGTCAGGGGTATGTGGGGTCTCAGAGAGTGTCAGGACCCTGCTGGGGGTGTTTGGGGCCTCCCAGCATGTCAGGACCCTGTCAGGGGTGTGTGGGGTCTCACAGTGTGACAGAGCCCTGTCAGTGGTGTGTGGTGTCTCACAGTGTGTCAGGACCATGCCAGGGAATGCGGGGGTCTCACAGTGGGTCACGTCCCTGTCAGGGGTGTGTGGGATTTCACAGTGTGTCCAGACCCTGGCAGATGTGTGCGGCGTCTCACAGTGTGTCAGGAAACTAAAATGAGTTTGTGGGGCATCACAGTGTGTCAGGACCCTGTCAGAGATGTGTGGGATCTCACAGTGTGTCAGGACCCTGTCAGGGGTGTGTGGTGTCTCACAGTGTGTCAGGACCCTGTCAGGTGTGTGTGGGGTCTCACAGTGTGTCAGGACCCTGTCAGGGGTGTGTGGTGTCTCACAGTGTGTCAGGACCCTGTCAGGTGTGTGTGGGGTCTCACAGTGTGTCAGGACCCTGTCAGGTGTGTGTGGGGTCTCACAGTGTGTCAGGACACTGTCAGGTGTGTGTGGTGTCTCACAGTGTGTCAGGACCCTGTCAGGTGTGTGTGGGGTCTCACAGTGTGTCAGGACCCTGTCAGGGGTGTGTGGGGTCTCACAGTGTGTCTGGACCTTGTGAGGGACGTGTGTGATCTCACCGTGTGTCAGGACCCTGTCAGGGGTATGTGGGGTCTCAGAGAGTGTCAGGACCCTGCTAGGGGTGTTTGGGGCCTCCCAGCGTGTCAGGACCCTGTCAGGGGTGTGTGGGGTCTCAGAGTGTGTCCGGACCCTTGCAGATGTGTGTGGCGTCTCACAGTGTGTCAGGAACCTAAAATGAGTTTGTGGGGCATCACAGTGTGTCAGGACCCTGTTAGGGGTGTGTGGGGTCTCACAGTCGGTCGGGACTCTGTCAGGGGTGGGTGGGGTCTCACAGTCGGTCTGGACCCTGTCAGGAATGTGTGGGGTCTCACAGTGTGTCAGGACCATGGCAGGCGTGTGTGGCTTCTCACTGTGTGTCAGGACCCTGTCAGAGACGTGTGGGATCTCACCGTGTGTCAGGCTCCTGACAAGGGTGTGTGGAGTCTCAGAGTGTGTCAGGAGTGTGTGGAGTCTCACATTGCGTCAGGACAATGTCAGGGGTATGTGGGGTCTCACAGTGTGTCAGGAACATGTCAGGGGTGTGTGGGGTCTCACAGTCGGTCGGGACCCTGTCAGCAATGTGTGGGGTCTCACAGTGTGTCAGGACCCTGTCAGAGACGTGTGGGATCTCACAGTGTGTCAGGCTCCTGACCTGGGTGTGTGGAGTCTCGCACTAAGTCAGGACGTTGTCAGGTGTGTGGGGTCTCAGAATGTGACTGTATCCTGTCAGGGGTGTGTGCGGTCTCACAGTGTGTCAGGACCCAGTCAGTGGTGTGTGGGGTCTCATAGTGTGTCAGGACCCAGTCAGGGGTGTGTGCGGTCTCACAGTGTGTCAAGACACTGTCAGGGGTGTGTGGTGTCTCACAGTGTGTCAGGATCCTGTCAGGTTTGTGTGGGGTCTCACAGTGTGTCAGGACCCTGTCAGGGGTGTGTGGGGTCTCACAGTGTGTCAGGATCCTGTCCGGGGTGTGTGGAGTCTCACAGTGTGTCAGGATCCTGTCAGGGGTGTGTGGGGTCTCACAGTGTGTCAGGACCCTGTCAGGGGTGTGTGGAGTCTCACAGTGTGTCAGGACCCTGTCAGGGGTGTGTGGGGTCTCACAGTCGGTCGGGACCCTGTCAGGAATGTGTGGGGTCTCGCACTAAGTCAGGACGTTGTCAGGTGTGTGGGGTCTCAGAATGTGACTGTCTCCTGTCAGGTGTGTCTCGGGTCTCACAGTGTATCAGGACACTTCAGAATTACCTGCTGTCTCACAGTGTGTCAGGACACTGTCAGGATTGTGTGGGGTCTTACAGTGTGTCCGGACCCTGTCAGGGGTGTGTGGGGTCTCACAGTGTGTCAGGACCCTGTCAGGGGTGTGTGGGGTCTCACAGTATGTCCGGACCCTGCTAGGGGTGTGTGGGGTCTCAGAGAGTGTCAGGACCCTGTCAGGGGTGTGTGAGGGCTCACAGTGTGTCAGGACCCTGCTAGGGGTGTGTGGGGTCTCAGAGAGTGTAATGAACCTGCTAGGGGTGTGTGGGGTCTCACAGTGTGTCCGGACCCTGGCAAATGTGTGTGGCGTCTCACATTGTGTCAGGAATGTAAAATGAGTTTGTGGGGCATCACAGTGTGTCAGAAACCTGTCAGGGGTGGGTGGGGTCTCACAGTCGGTCGGGACCCTGTCAGGAATGTGTGGGGTCTCACAGTGTGTCAGGACCATGGCAGGCGTGTGTGGGGTTTCACAGTGGGTCCTGACCCTTTCAGGGGTGTGTGAGGTCTCACAGTGTGTCAGGACCCTGTCCGAGGAGTGTGGGGTCTCACAGTTGGTCGGGACCCTGTCAGCAATGTGTGGGGTCTCACAGTGTGTCAGGACCCTGTCAGAGATGTGTGGGATCTCACAGTGTGTCAGGCCCCTGTGAGGGGTGTGTGGGGTCTCGCACTAAGTCCGGACGTTGTCAGGTGTGTGGGGTCTCAGAATGTGACTGTATCCTGTCAGGTGTGTCTGGGGTCTCACAGTGTATCAGGACACTTCAGAATTACCTGCTGTCTCACAGTGTATCAGGACCCTTCAGAGTTATCTGCTGTCTCACAGTTTGTCAGGACACTGTCAGGATTGTGTGGGGTCTCACAGTGTGTCAGGACCATGGCAGGCGTGTGTGGGTTCTCACTGTGTGTCAGGACCCTGTCAGAGACGTGTGGAGTCTCACAGAGTGTCAGGACCCTGTCAGTGGTGTGTGGCTTCTCACAGTGTGTCAGGATACTGTCAGTGGTGTGTGGGAACTCACAGTCGGTCGGGACCCTGTCAGCAATGTGTGGGGTCTCACAGTGTGTCAGGACCCTGTCAGAGACGTATGGGATCTCACAGTGTGTCAGGCTCCTGACATGGGTGTGTGGGATCTCACAGTGCGTCCGGACCCTGGTAGGCGTATGTGGCTTCTCACTGTGTGTCAGGAACCTAAAATGAGTTTGTGAAGCATCACAATGTGTCAGGACCCTGTCAGAGACGTGTGGGATCTCACAGAGTGTCAGGACCCTGTCAGGGGTGTGTGGGGTCTCACAGTGTGACAGAGCCCTGTCAGTGGTGTGTGGTGTCTCACAGTGTGTCAGGACCATGCCAGGGAATGCGGGGGTCTCACAGTGGGTCACGTCCCTGTCAGGGGTGTGTGGGATTTCACAGTGTGTCCAGACCCTGGCAGATGTGTGCGGCGTCTCACAGAGTGTCAGGAACCTAAAATGAGTTTGTGGGGCATCACAGTGTGTCAGGACCCTGTCAGAGATGTGTGGGATCTCACAGTGTGTCAGGGCCCTGTCAGGTGTGTGTGGGGTCTCACAGTGTGTCAGGACCCTGGCAGGTGTGTGTGGGGTCTCACAGTGTGTCAGGACCCTGTCAGGGGTGTGTGGGGTCTCACAGTGTGTCAGGACCCTGTCAGGGGTGTGTGGGGTCTCACAGTGTGTCAGGACCCTGGCAGGTGTGTGTGGGGTCTCACAGTGTGTCAGGACCATGTCAGGGGTGTGTGGGGTCTCACAGTGTGTCTGGACCTTGTGAGGGACGTGTGGGATCTCACAGTGCGTCAGGACCCTGTCAGGGATATGTGGGGTCTCAGAGAGTGTCAGGACCCTGCTGGGGGTGTGTGGGGCCTCCCAGCGTGTCAGGGCCCTGTCAGGGGTGTGTGGGGTCTCACAGTGTGTCCGGACCCTGTCAGGGGTATGTGGCGTCTCAGAGAGTGTCAGGACCCTGCTAGGGGTGTGTGGGGCCTCCCGGTGTGTCAGGACCCTGTCAGGGGTGTGTGGGGTCTCACAGTGTGTCCGGACCCATGCAGATGTGTGTGGCGTCTCACAGTGTGTCAGGAACCTAAAATGAGTTTGTGGGGCATCACAGTGTGTCAGGACCCTGTCAGGGGTGGGTGGGGTCTCACAGTCGGTCTGGACCCTGTCAGGAATGTGTGGGGTCTCACAGTGTGTAAGGACCATGGCAGGCGTGTGTGGCTTCTCACTGTGTGTCAGGACCCTGTCAGAGACGTGTGGGATCTCACCGTGTGTCAGGCTCCTGTCAAGGGTGTGTGGAGTCTCAGAGTGTGTCAGGAGTGTGTGGAGTCTCACATTGCGTCAGGACAATGTCAGGGGTATGTGGGGTCTCACAGTGTGTCAGGAACATGTCAGGGGTGTGTGGGGTCTCACAGTCGGTCGGGACCCTGTCAGCAATGTGTGGGGTCTCACAGTGTGTCAGGACCCTGTCAGAGACGTGTGGGATCTCACAGTGTGTCAGGCTCCTGACCTGGGTGTGTGGAGTCTCACAGTGCGTCCGGACCCTGGTAGGCGTATGTGGCTTCTCACTGTGTGTCAGGAACCTAAAATGAGTTTGTGGGGCATCACAGTGTGTCAGGACCCTGTCAGAGACGTGTGGGATCTCACAGTGTGTCAGGCCCCTGTGCGGGGTGTGTGGGGTCTCGCACTAAGTCAGGACGTTGTCAGGTTTATGGGGTCTCAGAATGTGACTGTATCCTGTCAGGTGTGTCTGGGGTCTCACAGTGTATCAGGACCCTTCAGAGTTATCTGCTGTCTCACAGTTTGTCAGGACACTGTCAGGATTGTGTGGGGTCTTACAGTGTGTCAGGACCCTGTCAGGGGTGTGTGGTGTCTCACAGTATGTCCGGACCCTGTCAGGCATGTGTGAAAGCTCACAGTGTGTCAGGGCCCTGCTCGGGGTGTGCGGGGTCTCACAGTGTGTCAGGACCCTGTCAGGGATGTGTGTGGTCTCACAGTGCGTCAGGACAATGTCAGGGATATGTGGTGTCTCACAGTGTGTCAGGATCCTGTCAGGGGTGTGTGGGGTCTCACAGTGTGTCAGGACCCTGTCAGGGGTGTGTGGGGTCTCACAGTGTGTCAGGATCCTGTCAGGGGTGTGTGGGGTCTCACAGTGTGTCAGGATCCTGTCAGGGGTGTGTGGGGTCTCACAGTGTGTCAGGATCCTGTCAGGGGTGTGTGGGGTCTCACAGTGTGTCAGGACCCTGTCAGGGGTGTGTGAGGTCTCACAGTGTGTCCGGAGCCTGTCAGGGGTGTGTGGGGTCTCACAGTGTGTCAGGATCCTGTCAGGCGTGTGTGGGGTCTCACAGTGTGTCAGGATCCTGTCAGGGGTGTGTGGGGTCTCACAGTGTGTCAGGACCCTGTCAGGGGTGTGTGGGGTCTCACAGTGTGTCAGGATCCTGTCAGGGGTGTGTGGGGTCTCACAGTGTGTCAGGACCCTGTCAGGGGTGTGTGGAGTCTCACAGTGTGTCAGGATCCTGTCAGGTTTGTGTGGGGTCTCACAGAGCGTCAGGACCCTGTCAGGGGTGTGTGGGGTCTCACAGTGTGTCAGGATCCTGTCAGGGGTGTGTGGAGTCTCACAGTGTGTCAGGACCCTGTCAGGGGTGTGTGGGGTCTCACAGTGTGTCAGGACCCTGTCAGGGGTGTGTGGAGTCTCACAGTGTGTCAGGATCCTGTCAGGGGTGTGTGGGGTCTCACAGTGTGTCAGGATCCTGTCAGGGGTGTGTGGGGTCTCACAGTGTGTCAGGATCCTGTCAGGGGTGTGTGGGGTCTCACAGTGTGTCAGGACCCAGTCAGGGGTGTGTGGGGTCTCACAGTGTGTCAGGACCCTGTCAGGGGTGTGTGGGGTCTCACAGTGTGTCAGGATCCTGTCAGGGGTGTGTGGGGTCTCACAGTGTGTCAGGACCCTGTCAGGGGTGTGTGGAGTCTCACAGTGTGTCAGGATCCTGTCAGGTTTGTGTGGGGTCTCACAGTGTGTCAGGATCCTGTCAGGGGTGTGTGGGGTCTCACAGTGTGTCAGGACCCAGTCAGGGGTGTGTGGGGTCTCACAGTGTGTCAGGACCCAGTCAGGGGTGTGTGGGATCTCACAGTGTGTCAGGACACTGTCAGGGGTTTGTGGGGTCTCATAGTGTGTCAGGACCCAGTCAGGGGTGTGTGGGGTCTCACAGTGTGTCAAGACACTGTCAGGGGTGTGTGGTGTCTCACAGTGTGTCTGGATCCTGTCAGGGGTGTGTGGGGTCTCACAGTGTGTCAGGACACTGTCAGGATTGTGTGGGGTCTTACAGTGTGTCCGGACCCAGTCAGGGGTGTGTGGGGTCTCACAGTATGTCCGGACCCTGTCAGGGATGTGTGAGGTCTCACAGTGTGTCAGGACCCTGCTCGGGGTGTGTGGGGTCTCACAGTGTGTCAGGATCCTGTCAGGGGTGGTGTGGGGTCTCACAGTGTGGCACAACCCTGGCAGATGTGTGTGGCTTCTCACTGTGTGTCAGGAACATAAAATGAGTTTGTGGGGCATCACAGTGTGTCAGGACCCTGCTAGGGGTGTGTGGGGTCTCAGAGAGTGTCATGAACCTGCTAGGGGTGTGTGGGGTCTCACAGTGTGTCCGGACCCTGGCAGGCGTGTGTGGCTTCTCACTGTGTGTCAGGACCCTGTCAGAGACGTGTGGGGTCTCACAGGGTGTCAGGATACTGTCAGTGGTGTGTGGAGTCTCACAGTGCGTCAGGACAATGTCAGTGGTATGTGGGGTCTCACAGTCGGTCGGGACCCTGTCAGGGGTGTGTGGGGTCTCACAGTCGGTCGGGACACTGTCAGGGGTGTGTGGGGTCTCACAGTCGGTCGGGACACTGTCAGGGGTGTGTGGGGTCTCACTTTCGGTCGGGACCCTGTCAGCAATGTGTGGTGTCTTACAGTGTGTCAGGACCCTGTCAGAGACGTATGGGATCTCACAGTGTGTCAGGTTCCTGACATGTGTGTGTGGGATCTCACAGTGCGTCCGGACCCTGGTTGGCGTATGTGGCTTCTAACTGTGTGTCAGGAACCTAAAATGAGTTTGTGGGGCATCACAATGTGTCAGGTCCCTGTCAGAGACGTGTGGGATCTCACAGTGTGTCAGGACCCTGTCAGGGGTGTGTGGTGTCTCACAGTGTGACAGGGCCCTGTCAGTTGTGTGTGGGGTCTCACAGTGTGTCAGGATACTGTCAGTGGTGTGTGGAGTCTCACAGTGCGTCAGGACAATGTCAGGGGTATGTGGGGTCTCACAGTCGGTCGGGACCCTGTCAGGGGTGTGTGTGGTCTCACAGTCGGTCGGGACACTGTCAGGGGTGTGTGGGGTCTCACTTTCGGTCGGGACCCTGTCAGCAATGTGTGGTGTCTTACAGTGTGTCAGGTCCCTGTCAGAGACGTGTGGGATCTCACAGAGTGTCAGGACCCTGTCAGGGGTGTGTGGTGTCTCACAGTGTGACAGGACCCTGTCAGGGGTTTGTGGTGTCTCACGGTTTGTCAATTGATAATCGACAATAGGTGCAGGTGCAGGCAATTCATGGCTGATCAGCCACAATCATTACCCCGTTCCTGCCTTCTCCCCATATCCCTTGACTCCGCAATCTTTAACAACTCTATCTAACTCTTTCCTGAAACCATCTGGAGAATTGGTCTCCACTGCGTTCGGAAGCAGAGCATTCCCTAAATCCATAACTCTCTTGGTGAAAAGTTTTTCCTGAATTCCGTTCTAAATGAACTACCCCTTATTGTTAGCTGTGGCCTCTTGTTTTGGACTCGGGAACATGTTTCCTGATCTAGCGTGTCCAATCCCTTAAAAATCTTATATATTTCAATCAGATCCGGTCGCATCCTTCTAAATTCTAATGTATTAGGACCCTATCAGGTGGGTGTGGGATCTCGTGGTGTATCCAGAACCGGTCAGGGGTGTGTGGTGTCTCACAGTGTGTCAGGATCCTGTCAGGGGTGTGTGTTGTCTCACAGTGTGTCAGGAACCTGTCAGGGGTGTGTGGGGTCTCACAGTGTGTCAGGACCCTGTCAGGGGTGTGTGGGGTCTCACAGTGTGTCAGGACCCTGTCAGGGGTGTGTGGGGGTCTCACAGTGTGCCAGGACCCTGACAGGGGTGTGTGGTGTCTCACAGTGAGTCAGAAACCTGTCAGGTGTGTTTGGGGTCTCACAGTGTGTCAGGATCCTGTCAGTGGTGAGTGGGGTCTCACAGTGAGTCAGGATCCTGTCAGGGGTGAGTGGGGTCTCACAGTGTGTCAGGACCCTGTCAGTGATGTGTGGGATCTCACAGTGTGTCAGGACCCTGTCAGGGGTGTGTGGGGTCTCACAGTGTGTCAGGACCCTGTCAGGGGTGTGTGGGATCTCACAGTGGGTCAGGACCCTGTCAGGGGTGTGTGGGGTCTCACAGTGTGTCAGGACCCTGTCAGGGGTGTGTGGGGTCTCACAGTGTGTCAGGAACATGTCAGGGGTGTGTGGGGTCTCACACTGAGTCAGGACGCTGTCAGGTGTGTGGGGTCTCAGAATGTGACTGTATCCTGTCAGGTGTGTCTGGGGTCTCACAGTGTATCAGGACACTTCAGAATTACCTGCTGTCTCACAGTGCGTCAGGACACTGTCAGGATTGTGTGGGGTCTTACAGTGTGTCCGGACCCTGTCAGGGGTGTGTGGGGTCTCACAGTATGTCCGGACCCTGTCAGGGATGTGTGAGGGCTCACAGTGTGTCAGGACCCTGCTCGGGGTGTGTGGGGTCTCAGAGAGTGTCAGGACCCTGTCAGGGGTGTGTGGGGTCTCACAGTGTGTCAGGACCCTGTCAGGGGTGTGTGGGGTCTCACAGTGTGCCAGGACCCTGTCAGGGGTGTGTGGGGTCTCACAGTGAGTCAGAAACCTGTCAGGGGTGTTTGGGGTCTCACAGTGTGTCAGGATACTGTCAGTGGTGAGTGGGGTCTCACAGTGAGTCAGGATCCTGTCAGGGGTGAGTGGGGTCTCACAGTGTGTCAGGACCCTGTCAGTGATGTGTGGGATCTCACAGTGTGTCAGGACCCTGTCAGGGGTGTGTGGGGTCTCACAGTGTGTCAGGACCCTGTCAGGGGTGTGTGGAGTCTCACAGTGTGTCAGGACCCTGTCAGGGGTGTGTGGGGTCTCACAGTGTGTCAGGACCCTGTCAGGGGTGTGTGGGGTCTCACAGTGTGTCAGGACCCTGTCAGGGGTGTGTGGTGTCTCACAGTGTGTCAGGATCCTGTCAGGGGTGTGTGGTGTCTCACAGTGTGTCAGGATCCTGTCAGGGGTGTGTGGGGTCTCACAGTGTGTCAGGACCCTGTCAGGGGTGTGTGTGGTCTCACAGTGTGTCAGGACCCTGTCAGGGGTGTGTGGAGTCTCACAGTGTGTCAGGACCCTGTCAGGGGTGTGTGGGGTCTCACAGTGTGTCAGGACGCTTTCAGGGGTGTGTGAGGTCTCACAGTGTGTCAGGATCCTGTCAGGGGTGTGTGAGGTCTCACAGTGTGTCAGACCCTGTCCGGGGTGTGTGTGGTCTCACAGTTGGTCGGGACCTTGTCAGCAATGTGTGGGGTCTCACAGTGTGTCAGGACCCTGTCAGAGATGTGTGGGATCTCACAGTGTGTCAGGCCCCTGTGAGGGGTGTGTGGGATCTCACAGTGTGTCAGGCCCCTGTGAGGGGTGTGTGGGGTCTCGCACTGAGTCAGGAAGCTGTCAGGTGTGTGGGGTCTCAGAATGTGACTGTATCCTGTCAGGTGTGTCTGGGGTCTCAAAGTGTATCAGGACACTTCAGAGTTATCTGCTGTCTCACAGTGTGTCAGGACGCTGTCAGGTGTGTGGGGTCTCAGAATGTGACTGTATCCTGTCAGGTGTGTCTGGGGTCTCAAAGTGTATCAGGACACTTCAGAATTATCTGCTGTCTCACAGTGTATCAGGACCCTTCAGAGTTATCTGCTGTCTCACAGTGTGTCAGGACACTCTCAGGATTCTGTGGGGTCTTACAGTGTGTCAGCACCCTGTCAGGGGTGTGTGGTGTCTCACAGTGTGTCAGGACCCTGTCATGGGTGTGTGGGGTCTCACAGTGTGTCAGGACGTTGTCAGGGGTGTGTGGGGTCTCACAGTCGTTCGGGACCCTGTCCGGGGTGAGTGGGGTCTCACAGTCGGTCGTGACCCTGTCAGGAATGTGTGGGGTCTCCCAGTGTGTAAGGACCATGGCAGGCGTGTGCGGCTTCTCACTGTGTGTCAGGACCCTGTCAGAGACGTGTGGGATCTCACCGTGTGTCAGGCTCCTGACAAGGATGTGTGGAGTCTCAGAGTGTGTCAGGATACTGTCAGGGGTGTGTGGAGTCTCACATTGCGTCAGGACAATGTCAGGGGTATGTGGGGTCTCACAGTGTGTCAGGAACATGTCAGGGGTGTGTGGGGTCTCACACTGAGTCAGGACGCTGTCAGGTGTGTGGGGTCTCAGAATGTGACTGTATCCTGTCAGGTGTGTCTGGGGTCCCACAGTGTATCAGGACACTTCAGAATTACCTGCTGTCTCACAGTGCGTCAGGACACTGTCAGGATTGTGTGGGGTCTTACAGTGTGTCCGGACCCTGTCAGGGGTGTGTGGGGTCTCACAGTATGTCCGGACCCTGTCAGGGATGTGTGAGGGCTCACAGTGTGTCAGGACCCTGCTCGGGGTGTGTGGGGTCTCAGAGAGTGTCAGGACCCTGTCAGGGGTGTGTGGGGTCTCACAGTGTGTCAGGACCCTGTCAGGGGTGTGTGGGGTCTCACAGTGTGCCAGGACCCTGTCAGGGGTGTGTGGGGTCTCACAGTGAGTCAGAAACCTGTCAGGGGTGTTTGGGGTCTCACAGTGTGTCAGGATCCTGTCAGTGGTGAGTGGGGTCTCACAGTGAGTCAGGATCCTGTCAGGGGTGAGTGGGGTCTCACAGTGTGTCAGGACCCTGTCAGTGATGTGTGGGATCTCACAGTGTGTCAGGACCCTGTCAGGGGTGTGTGGGGTCTCACAGTGTGTCAGGACCCTGTCAGGGGTGTGTGGAGTCTCACAGTGTGTCAGGACCCTGTCAGGGGTGTGTGGGGTCTCACAGTGTGTCAGGACCCTGTCAGGGGTGTGTGGGGTCTCACAGTGTGTCAGGACCCTGTCAGGGGTGTGTGGTGTCTCACAGTGTGTCAGGATCCTGTCAGGGGTGTGTGGTGTCTCACAGTGTGTCAGGATCCTGTCAGGGGTGTGTGGGGTCTCACAGTGTGTCAGGACCCTGTCAGGGGTGTGTGGGGTCTCACAGTGTGTCAGGACCCTGTCAGGGGTGTGTGGAGTCTCACAGTGTGTCAGGACCCTGTCAGGGGTGTGTGGGTCTCACAGTGTGTCAGGACCCTTTCAGGGGTGTGTGAGGTCTCACAGTGTGTCAGGATCCTGTCAGGGGTGTGTGAGGTCTCACAGTGTGTCAGACCCTGTCCGGGGTGTGTGTGGTCTCACAGTTGGTCGGGACCCTGTCAGCAATGTGTGGGGTCTCACAGTGTGTCAGGACCCTGTCAGAGATGTGTGGGATCTCACAGTGTGTCAGGCCCCTGTGAGGGGTGTGTGTGGTCTCGCACTGAGTCAGGAAGCTGTCAGGTGTGTGGGGTCTCAGAATGTGACTGTATCCTCTCAGGTGTGTCTGGGGTCTCAAAGTGTATCAGGACACTTCAGAGTTATCTGCTGTCTCACAGTGTGTCAGGACGCTGTCAGGTGTGTGGGGTCTCAGAATGTGACTGTATCCTGTCAGGTGTGTCTGGGGTCTCAAAGTGTATCAGGACACTTCAGAATTATCTGCTGTCTCACAGTGTATCAGGACCCTTCAGAGTTATCTGCTGTCTCACAGTGTGTCAGGACACTCTCAGGATTCTGTGGGGTCTTACAGTGTGTCAGCACCCTGTCAGGGGTGTGTGGTGTCTCACAGTGTGTCAGGACCCTGTCATGGGTGTGTGGGGTCTCACAGTGTGTCAGGACGTTGTCAGGGGTGTGTGGGGTCTCACAGTCGGTCGGGACCCTGTCAGGTGTGAGTGGGGTCTCACAGTCGGTCGTGACCCTGTCAGGAATGTGTGGGGTCTCCCAGTGTGTAAGGACCATGGCAGGCGTGTGCGGCTTCTCACTGTGTGTCAGGACCCTGTCAGAGACGTGTGGGATCTCACCGTGTGTCAGGCTCCTGACAAGGATGTGTGGAGTCTCAGAGTGTGTCAGGATACTGTCAGGGGTGTGTGGAGTCTCACATTGCGTCAGGACAATGTCAGGGGTATGTGGGGTCTCACAGTGTGTCAGGAACATGTCAGGGGTGTGTGGGGTCTCACACTGAGTCAGGACGCTGTCAGGTGTGTGGGGTCTCAGAATGTGACTGTATCCTGTCAGGTGTGTCTGGGGTCTCATAGTGTATCAGGACACTTCAGAATTACCTGCTGTCTCACAGTGCGTCAGGACACTGTCAGGATTGTGTGGGGTCTTACAGTGTGTCCGGACCCTGTCAGGGGTGTGTGGGGTCTCACAGTATGTCCGGACCCTGTCAGGGATGTGTGAGGGCTCACAGAGTGTCAGGACCCTGCTCGGGGTGTGTGGGGTCTCAGAGAGTGTAAGGACCCTGTCAGGGGTGTGTGGGGTCTCACAGTGTGTCAGGATCCTGTCAGGGGTGTGTGGGGTCTCACAGTGTGGCACAACCTTGGCAGATGTGTGTGGCTTCTCACTGTGTGTCAGGAACATAAAATGAGTTTGTGGGGCATCACAGTGTGTCAGGACCCTGCTAGGGGTGTGTGGGGTCTCAGAGAGTGTCATGAACCTGCTAGGGGTGTGTGGCTTCTCACTGTGTGTCAGGACCCTGTCAGAGACGTGTGGGGTCTCACAGTGTGTCAGGATCCTGTCAGGGGTGTGTGGAGTCTCACAGTGTGTCAGGATACTGTCAGTGGTGTGTGGAGTCTCACAGTGTGTCAGGATCCTGTCAGGGGTGTGTGGGGTCTCACAGTGTGTCAGGACCCTGTCAGGGGTGTGTGGGGTCTCACAGTGTGTCAGGATCCTGTCAGGGGTGTGTGGAGTCTCACAGTGTGTCAGGATACTGTCAGTGGTGTGTGGAGTCTCACAGTGTGTCAGGATACTGTCAGCGGTGTGTGGAGTCTCACAGTCGGTCGGGACCCTGTCGGTGGTGTGTGGGGTCTCACAGTCGGTCGGGACCCTGTCAGGGGTGTGTGGGGTCTCACAGTCGGTCGGGACACTGTCAGGGGTGTGTGGGGTCTCACTTTCGGTCGGGACCCTGTCAGCAATGTGTGGTGTCTTACAGTGTGTCAGGACCCTGTCAGAGATGTATGGGATCTCACAGTGTGTCAGGTTCCTGACATGTGTGTGTGGGATCTCACAGTGCGTCCGGACCCTGGTTGGCGTATGTGGCTTCTAACTGTGTGTCAGGAACCTAAAATGAGTTTGTGGGGCATCACAATGTGTCAGGTCCCTGTCAGAGACGTGTGGGATCTCACAGTGTGTCAGGACCCTGTCAGGGGTGTGTGGTGTCTCACAGTGTGTCAGTACCCTGTCAGGGGTGTGTGGTGTCTCACAGTGTGTCAGGATCCTGTCAGGTTTATGTGGGGTCTCACAGTGTGTCAGGACCCTGTCAGGGGTGTGTGGGGTCTCACAGTGTGTCAGGATCCTGTCAGGGGTGTGTGGAGTCTCACAGTGTGTCAGGATCCTGTCAGGAATGTGTGGGGTCTCCCAGTGTGTAAGGACCATGGCAGGCGTGTGCGGCTTCTCACTGTGTGTCAGGACCCTGTCAGAGACGTGTGGGATCTCACCGTGTGTCAGGCTCCTGACAAGGATGTGTGGAGTCTCAGAGTGTGTCAGGATACTGTCAGGGGTGTGTGGAGTCTCACATTGCGTCAGGACAATGTCAGGGGTATGTGGGGTCTCACAGTGTGTCAGGAACATGTCAGGGGTGTGTGGGGTCTCAGTCGGTCGGGACCCTCTCAGCAATGTGTGGTGTCTTACAGTGTGTCATGACCCTGTCAGAGACGTGTGGGGTCTCACAGTGTGTCAGGACCCTGTCAGGGGTGTGTGGGATCTCACAGTGTGTCAGGACCCTGTCAGAGACGTATGGGATCTCACAGTGTGTCAGGCTCCTGACCTGGGTGTGTGGAGTCTCAGAGAGTGTCAGGAACCTGCTAGGGGTGTGTGGAGTCTCACAGTGTGTCAGGACCCTGTCAGGGATGTGTGGGGTCTCACAGTGCGTCAGGACAATGTCAGGGATATGTGGTGTCTCACAGTGTGTCAGGACCCTGGAGTGGTGTGTGGGATCTCACAGTGCGTCCGGACCCTGGTAGGCGTATGTGGCTTCTCACTGTGTGTCAGGAACCTAAAATGAGTTTGTGGGGCATCGCAGTGCGTCAGGACCCTGTCAGAGATGTGTGGGATCTCACAGTGTGTCAGGACCCTGTCAGGGGTGTGTAGGGTCTCACAGTATGTCCGGACCCTGTCAGGGATGTGTGAGGGCTCACAGTGTGTCAGGACCCTGCTCGGGGTGTGTGGGGTCTCAGAGAGTGTCAGGAACCTGCTAGGGGTGTGTGGAGTCTCACAGTGTGTCAGGACCCTGTCAGGGATGTGTGGGGTCTCACAGTGCGTCAGGACAATGTCAGGGATATGTGGTGTCTCACAGTGTGTCAGGAACATGTCACAGGTGTGTGGGGTCTCACAGTGTGTCAGGATCCTGTCAGGGGTGTGTGGGGTCTCACAGTGTGTCAGGATCCTGTCAGGGGTGTGTGGGGTCTCACAGTGTGTCCAGACCCTGGCAGATGTGTGCGGCGTCTCACAGTGTGTCAGGAAACTAAAATGAGTTTGTGGGGCATCACAGTGTGTCAGGACCCTGTCAGAGATGTGTGGGATCTCACAGTGTGTCAGGACCCTGTCAGGGGTGTGTGGTGTCTCACAGTGTGTCAGGACCCTGTCAGGTGTGTGTGGTGTCTCACAGTGTGTCAGGACCCTGTCAGGGGTGTGTGGGGTCTCACAGTGTGTCAGGATCCTGTCAGGGGTGTGTGGGGACTCACAGTGTGTCAGGATCCTGTCAGGGGTGTGTGGGGTCTCACAGTGTGTCAGGATCCTGTCAGTGGTGTGTGGGATCTCACAGTGTGTCAGAACCCTGTCAGGGGTGTGTGGTGTCTCACAGTGTGTCAGGACCCAGTCAGGGGTGTGTGGGGTCTCACAGTGTGTCAGGATCCTGTCAGGGGTGTGTGGGGACTCACAGTGTGTCAGGATCCTGTCAGTGGTGTGTGGGATCTCACAGTGTGTCAGAACCCTGTCAGGGGTGTGTGGTGTCTCACAGTGTGTCAGGACCCTGTCAGGGGTGTGTGGGATCTCACAGTGTGTCAGGATCCTGTCAGGGGTGTGTGGAGTCTCACAGTGTGTCCGGATCCTGTCAGGGGTGTGTGGGGTCTCACAGTGTGTCAGGACCCTGTCAGGGGTGTGTGGGGTCTCACAGTGTGTCAGGATCCTGTCAGGGGTGTGTGGAGTCTCACAGTGTGTCAGGACCCTGTCAGGTGTGTGTGGGGTCTCACAGTGTGTCAGGACCCTGTCAGGGGTGTGTGGAGTCTCACAGTGTGTCAGGACCCTGTCAGGGGTGTGTGGAGTCTCACAGTGTGTCAGGATCCTGTCAGGAGTGTGTGAGGTCTCACAGTGTGTCAGGACCCTGTCAGGGGTGTGTGGGGTCTCACAGTGTGTCAGGATCCTGTCAGGGGTGTGTGGAGTCTCACAGTGTGTCAGGACCCTGTCAGGGGTGTGTGGAGTCTCACAGTGTGTCAGGACCCTGTCAGGGGTGTGTGGGGTCTCACAGTGTGTCAGGATCCTGTCAGGGGTGTGTTCGGTCTCACAGTGTGTCAGGATCCTGTCAGGGGTGTGTGGGGTCTCACAGTGTGTCAGGACCCAGTCAGGGGTGTGTGGGGTCTCACAGTGTGTCAGGACCCAGTCAGGGGTGTGTGGGATCTCACAGTGTGTCAGGACACTGTCAGGGGTTTGTGGGGTCTCATAGTGTGTCAGGACCCTGTCAGGGGTGTGTGGAGTCTCACAGTGTGTCAAGACACTGTCAGGGGTGTGTGGTGTCTCACAGTGTGTCAGGATCCTGTCAGGTTTGTGTGGGGTCTCACAGTGTGTCAGGACCCTGTCAGGTTTGTGTGGGGTCTCACAGTGTGTCAGGACCCTGTCAGGGGTGTGTGGGGTCTCACAGTGTGTCAGGACCCTGTCAGGGGTGTGTGGAGTCTCACAGTGTGTCAGGATCCTGTCAGGGGTGTGTGGGGTCTCACAGTGTGTCAGGACCCTGTCAGGGGTGTGTGGAGTCTCACAGTGTGTCAGGACCCTGTCAGGGGTGTGTGGGGTCTCACAGTGTGTCAGGATCCTGTCAGGGGTGTGTGGGGTCTCACAGTGTGTCAGGATCCTGTCAGGGGTGTGTGGGGTCTCACAGTGTGTCAGGACCCCGTCAGGGGTGTGTGGGGTCTCACAGTGTGTCAGGACCCCGTCAGGGGTGTGTCGGGTCTCACAGTGTGTCAGGATCCTGTCAGGGGTGTGTGGGGTCTCACAGTGTGTCAGGACCCAGTCAGGGGTGTGTGGGGTCTCATAGTGTGTCAGGACCCACTCAGGGGTGTGTGCGGTCTCACAGTGTGTCAAGACACTGTCAGGGGTGTGTGGTGTCTCACAGTGTGTCAGGATCCTGTCAGGGGTGTGTGGGGTCTCACAGTGTGTCACAACCCTGGCAGATGTGTGTGGCTTCTCACTGTGTGTCAGGAACATAAAATGAGTTTGTGGGGCATCACAGTGTGTCAGGACCCTGTTAGGGGTGTGTGGGGTCTCAGAGAGTGTCAGGACCCTGCCAGGGGTTTGTGGGGTCTCAGAGAGTGTCATAAACCTGCTAGGGGTGTGTGGGGTCTCACACTGTGTCCGGACCCTGGCAGATGTGCGTGGCGTCTCACATTGTGTCAGGAACATAAAATGAGTTTGTGGGGCATCACAGTGTGTCAGGACGTTGTCAGGGGTGTGTGGGGTCTCACAGTCGTTCGGGACCCTGTCCGGGGTGAGTGGGGTCTCACAGTCGGTCGTGACCCTGTCAGGAATGTGTGGGGTCTCCCAGTGTGTAAGGACCATGGCAGGCGTGTGCGGCTTCTCACTGTGTGTCAGGACCCTGTCAGAGACGTGTGGGATCTCACCGTGTGTCAGGCTCCTGACAAGGATGTGTGGAGTCTCAGAGTGTGTCAGGATACTGTCAGGGGTGTGTGGAGTCTCACATTGCGTCAGGACAATGTCAGGGGTATGTGGGGTCTCACAGTGTGTCAGGAACATGTCAGGGGTGTGTGGGGTCTCACACTGAGTCAGGACGCTGTCAGGTGTGTGGGGTCTCAGAATGTGACTGTATCCTGTCAGGTGTGTCTGGGGTCTCACAGTGTATCAGGACACTTCAGAATTACCTGCTGTCTCACAGTGCGTCAGGACACTGTCAGGATTGTGTGGGGTCTTACAGTGTGTCCGGACCCTGTCAGGGGTGTGTGGGGTCTCACAGTATGTCCGGACCCTGTCAGGGATGTGTGAGGGCTCACAGTGTGTCAGGACCCTGCTCGGGGTGTGTGGGGTCTCAGAGAGTGTCAGGACCCTGTCAGGGGTGTGTGGGGTCTCACAGTGTGTCAGGACCCTGTCAGGGGTGTGTGGGGTCTCACAGTGTGCCAGGACCCTGTCAGGGGTGTGTGGGGTCTCACAGTGAGTCAGAAACCTGTCAGGGGTGTTTGGGGTCTCACAGTGTGTCAGGATCCTGTCAGTGGTGAGTGGGGTCTCACAGTGAGTCAGGATCCTGTCAGGGGTGAGTGGGGTCTCACAGTGTGTCAGGACCCTGTCAGTGATGTGTGGGATCTCACAGTGTGTCAGGACCCTGTCAGGGGTGTGTGGGGTCTCACAGTGTGTCAGGACCCTGTCAGGGGTGTGTGGAGTCTCACAGTGTGTCAGGACCCTGTCAGGGGTGTGTGGGGTCTCACAGTGTGTCAGGACCCTGTCAGGGGTGTGTGGGGTCTCACAGTGTGTCAGGACCCTGTCAGGGGTGTGTGGTGTCTCACAGTGTGTCAGGATCCTGTCAGGGGTGTGTGGTGTCTCACAGTGTGTCAGGATCCTGTCAGGGGTGTGTGGGGTCTCACAGTGTGTCAGGACCCTGTCAGGGGTGTGTGGGGTCTCACAGTGTGTCAGGACCCTGTCAGGGGTGTGTGGAGTCTCACAGTGTGTCAGGACCCTGTCAGGGGTGTGTGGGTCTCACAGTGTGTCAGGACCCTTTCAGGGGTGTGTGAGGTCTCACAGTGTGTCAGGATCCTGTCAGGGGTGTGTGAGGTCTCACAGTGTGTCAGACCCTGTCCGGGGTGTGTGTGGTCTCACAGTTGGTCGGGACCCTGTCAGCAATGTGTGGGGTCTCACAGTGTGTCAGGATCCTGTCAGGAGTGTGTGAGGTCTCACAGTGTGTCAGGACCCTGTCAGGGGTGTGTGGGGTCTCACAGTGTGTCAGGATCCTGTCAGGGGTGTGTGGAGTCTCACAGTGTGTCAGGACCCTGTCAGGGGTGTGTGGAGTCTCACAGTGTGTCAGGACCCTGTCAGGGGTGTGTGGGGTCTCACAGTGTGTCAGGATCCTGTCAGGGGTGTGTTCGGTCTCACAGTGTGTCAGGATCCTGTCAGGGGTGTGTGGGGTCTCACAGTGTGTCAGGACCCAGTCAGGGGTGTGTGGGGTCTCACAGTGTGTCAGGACCCAGTCAGGGGTGTGTGGGATCTCACAGTGTGTCAGGACACTGTCAGGGGTTTGTGGGGTCTCATAGTGTGTCAGGACCCTGTCAGGGGTGTGTGGAGTCTCACAGTGTGTCAAGACACTGTCAGGGGTGTGTGGTGTCTCACAGTGTGTCAGGATCCTGTCAGGTTTGTGTGGGGTCTCACAGTGTGTCAGGACCCTGTCAGGTTTGTGTGGGGTCTCACAGTGTGTCAGGACCCTGTCAGGGGTGTGTGGGGTCTCACAGTGTGTCAGGACCCTGTCAGGGGTGTGTGGAGTCTCACAGTGTGTCAGGATCCTGTCAGGGGTGTGTGGGGTCTCACAGTGTGTCAGGACCCTGTCAGGGGTGTGTGGAGTCTCACAGTGTGTCAGGACCCTGTCAGGGGTGTGTGGGGTCTCACAGTGTGTCAGGATCCTGTCAGGGGTGTGTGGGGTCTCACAGTGTGTCAGGATCCTGTCAGGGGTGTGTGGGGTCTCACAGTGTGTCAGGACCCCGTCAGGGGTGTGTGGGGTCTCACAGTGTGTCAGGACCCCGTCAGGGGTGTGTCGGGTCTCACAGTGTGTCAGGATCCTGTCAGGGGTGTGTGGGGTCTCACAGTGTGTCAGGACCCAGTCAGGGGTGTGTGGGGTCTCATAGTGTGTCAGGACCCACTCAGGGGTGTGTGCGGTCTCACAGTGTGTCAAGACACTGTCAGGGGTGTGTGGTGTCTCACAGTGTGTCAGGATCCTGTCAGGGGTGTGTGGGGTCTCACAGTGTGTCACAACCCTGGCAGATGTGTGTGGCTTCTCACTGTGTGTCAGGAACATAAAATGAGTTTGTGGGGCATCACAGTGTGTCAGGACCCTGTTAGGGGTGTGTGGGGTCTCAGAGAGTGTCAGGACCCTGCCAGGGGTTTGTGGGGTCTCAGAGAGTGTCATAAACCTGCTAGGGGTGTGTGGGGTCTCACACTGTGTCCGGACCCTGGCAGATGTGCGTGGCGTCTCACATTGTGTCAGGAACATAAAATGAGTTTGTGGGGCATCACAGTGTGTCAGGACCCTGTTAGGGGTGTGTGGGGTCTCACAGTCGGTCGGGACCCTGTCAGGAATGTGTGGGGTCTCGCACTAAGTCAGGACGCTGTCAGGTGTGTGGGGTCTCAGAATGTGACTGTCTCCTGTCAGGTGTGTCTGGGGTCTCACAGTGTATCAGGACACTTCAGAATTACCTGCTGTCTCACAGTGCGTCAGGACACTGTCAGGATTGTGTGGGGTCTTACAGTGTGTCCGGACCCTGTCAGGGGTGTGTGGGGTCTCACAGTATGTCCGGACCCTGTCAGGGGTGTGTGGGGTCTCACAGTGTGTCAGGATCCTGTCAGGGGTGTGTGGGGTCTCACAGTGTGGCACAACCCTGGCAGATGTGTGTGGCTTCTCACTGTGTGTCAGGAACATAAAATGAGTTTGTGGGGCATCACAGTGTGTCAGGACCCTGTTAGGGGTGTGTGAGGGCTCACAGTGTGTCAGGACCCTGCTAGGGGTGTGTGGGGTCTCACAGTGTGTCCGGACCCTGGCAGGCGTGTGTGGCTTCTCACTGTGTGTCAGGACCCTGTCAGAGACGTGTGGGGTCTCACAGTGTGTCAGGATACTGTCAGTGGTGTGTGGAGTCTCACAGTGCGTCAGGACAATGTCAGGGGTATGTGGGGTCTCACAGTCGGTCGGGACCCTGTCAGGGGTGTGTGGGGTCTCACAGTCGGTCGGGACACTGTCAGGAGTGTGTGGGGTCTCACAGTCGGTCGGGACCCTGTCAGCAATGTGTGGTGTCTTACAGTGTGTCAGGACCCTGTCAGAGACGTATGGGATCTCACAATGTGTCAGGTTCCTGACATGGGTGTGTGGGATCTCACAGTGCGTCCGGACCCTGGTTGGCGTATGTGGCTTCTAACTGTGTGTCAGGAACCTAAAATGAGTTTGTGGGGCATCACAATGTGTCAGGTCCCTGTCAGAGACGTGTGGGATCTCACAGAGTGTCAGGACCCTGTCAGGGGTGTGTGGTGTCTCACAGTGTGACAGAGCCCTGTCAGTGGAGTGTGGTGTCTCACAGAGTGTCAGGACCATGCCAGGGAATGCGGGGGTCTCACAGTGGGTCACGTCCCTGTCAGGGGTGTGTGGGATTTCACAGTGTGTCCAGACCCTGGCAGATGTGTGTGGCGTCTCACAGTGTGGCAGGAACCTAAAATGAGTTTGTGGTGCATCACAGTGTGTCAGGACCCTGTCAGAGATCTGTGGGATCTCACAGTGTGTCAGGACCCTGTCAGGGGTGTGTGGTGTCTCACAGTGTGTCAGGACCCTGTCAGGTGTGTGTGGGGTCTCACAGTGTGTCAGGACCCTGTCAGGGGTGTGTGGGGTCTCACAGTGTGTCAGCTCCCTGTCAGGGGTGTGTGGGGTCTCACAGTGTGTCAGGACCCTGTCAGGTGTGTGTGGTGTCTCACAGTGTGTCTGGATCCTGTCAGGGGTGTGTGGGGTCTCACAGTGTGTCAGGACCCTGTCAGGGGTGTGTGGTGTCTCACAGTGTGTCTGGATCCTGTCAGGGGTGTGTGGGGTCTCACAGTGTGCCAGGATCCTGTCAGGTGTGTGTGGTGTCTCACAGTGTGCCAGGATCCTGCCATGGGTGTGTGAGGTCTCACAGTGTGTCAGGATCCTGTCAGGGGTGTCTGGGGTCTCACAGTGTGTCAGGACCCTGTCAGGGGCGTGTGGTGTCTCACAGTGTGTCAGGACCCTGTCAGGGGTGTGTGGGGTCTCACTGTGTGTCAGGACCCTGTCAGGGGTGTCTGCGGTCTCACAGTGTGACAGGACCCTGTCGGTGGTGTGTGGGGTCTCACAGTGGTTCAGGACCCTGTCAGGGGTGTGTGGGGTCTCACAGTGTGTCAGGATCCTGTCAGGGGTGTGTGGGGTCTCACAGTGTGTCAGGATCCTGTCAGGGCTGTGTGGTGTCTCACAGTGTGTCAGGATCCTGTCAGGGGTGTGTGGCGTCTCAGTGTGTGTCAGGAACCTAAAACAGGTGTGGCTTCTCACTTGTTTAGAAGTGTGAGGGGTCTTAGTGGGTGTCAGTATCCGGTTTGGAGTATGGGGTCTCACATCCTCTCAGGATCCTGCCAGGAGTCTGTGGTGTCTCACGGTTTGTCAATTGATAATCGACAATAGGTGCAGGTGTAGGCAATTCATGGCTGATCATCCACAATCATTACCCCGTTCCTGCCTTCTCCCCATATCCCTTAACTCCGCAATCTTTAACAACTCTATCTAACTCTTTCCTGAAACCATCTGGAGAATTGGTCTCCACTGCGTTCGGAAGCAGAGCATTCCATAGATCCATAACTCTCTGGGTGAAAAGTTTTTCCTGAATTCCGTTCTAAATGAACTACCCCTTATTGTTAGCTGTGGCCTCTTGTTTTGGACTCGGGAACATGTTTCCTGATCTAGCGTGTCCAATCCCTTAAAAATCTTATATATTTCAATCAGATCCGGTCGCATCCTTCTAAATTCTAATGTATTAGGACCCTATCAGGTGGGTGTGGGATCTCGTGGTGTATCCAGAACCGGTCAGGGGTGTGTGTTGTCTCACAGTGTGTCAGGACCCTGACAGCGGTGTTTGGGGTCTCACAGTGAGTCAGGATCCTGTCAGGGGTGTTTGGGGTCTCACAGTGTGTCAGGACCCTGTCAGGGGTGTGTGGGGTCTCACAGTGTGTCAGGACCCTGTTAGGGGTGTGTGGGGTCTCACAGTGTGTCAGGACCCTGTCAGGGGAGTGGTGTCTCACAGTGTGTCAGGACCCTGTCAGGGGTGTGTGGTGTCTCACAGTGTGTCAGGACCCTGTCAGGGGTGTGTGGTGTCTCACAGTGTGTCAGGACCCTTTCAGGGGTGTGTAAGGTCTCACAGTGTGTCAGGATCCTGTCAGGGGTGTGTGAGGTCTCACAGTGTGTCAGGACCCTGTCAGGGGTGTGTGAGGTCTCACAGTGTGTCAGACCCTGTCCGGGGTGTGAGTGGTCTCACAGTTGGTCGGGACCCTGTCAGCAATGTGTGGGGTCTCACAGTGTGTCAGGACCCTGTCAGAGATGTGTGGGATCTCACAGTGTGTAAGGCCCCTGTGAGGGGTGTGTGGGGTCTCGCACTGAGTCAGGACGCTGTCAGGTGTGTGGGGTCTCAGAATGTGACTGTATCCTGTCAGGTGTGTCTGGGGTCTCAAAGTGCATCAGGACACTTCAGAATTATCTGCTGTCTCACAGTGTATCAGGACCCTTCAGAGTTATCTGCTGTCTCACAGTGTGTCAGGACACTGTCAGGATTGTGTGGGGTCTTACAGTGTGTCAGCACCCTGTCAGGGGTGTGTGGTGTCTCACAGTGTGTCAGGACCCTGTCATGGGTGTGTGGGGTCTCACAGTGTGTCAGGACGTTGTCAGGGGTGTGTGGGGTCTCACAGTCGGTCGGGACCCTGTCAGGGGTGAGTGGGGTCTCACAGTCGGTCGTGACCCTGTCAGGAATGTGTGGGGTCTCACAGTGTGTAAGGACCATGGCAGGCGTGTGTGGCTTCTCACTGTGTGTCAGGACCCTGTCAGAGACGTGTGGGATCTCACCGTGTGTCAGGCTCCTGACAAGGATGTGTGGAGTCTCAGAGTGTGTCAGGATACTGTCAGGGGTGTGTGGAGTCTCACATTGCGTCAGGACAATGTCAGGGGTATGTGGGGTCTCACAGTGTGTCAGGAACATGTCAGGGGTGTGTGGGGTCTCACAGTCGGTCGGTACCCTCTCAGCAATGTGTGGTGTCTTACAGTGTGTCATGACCCTGTCAGAGACGTGTGGGGTCTCACAGTGTGTCAGGACCCTGTCAGGGGTGTGTAGGATCTCACAGTGTGTCAGGACCCTGTCAGAGACGTATGGGATCTCACAGTGTCTCAGGCTCCTGACCTGGGTGTGTGGAGTCTCACAGTGCGTCCGGACCCTGGTAGGCGTATGTGGCTTCTCACTGTGTGTCAGGAACCTAAAATGAGTTTGTGGGGCATCACAGTGCGTCAGGACCCTGTCAGAGATGTGTGGGATCTCACAGTGTGTCAGGACCCTGTCAGGGATGTGTGGGGTCTCACAGTGTGTCAGGACCATGCCAGGGAATGCGGGGGTCTCACAGTGTGTCAGGACCCTGTCAGGGTCTGTCAGTGGTGTGTGAGGTCTCACAGTGTGTCAGACCCTGTCCGGGGTGTGTGTGGTCTCACAGTTGTTCGGGACCCTGTCAGCAATGTGTGGGGTCTCACAGTGTGTCAGGACCCTGTCAGAGATGTGTGGGATCTCACAGTGTGTCAGGCCCCTGTGTGGGGTGTGTGGGGTCTCGCACTGAGTCAGGACGCTGTCAGCTGTGTGGGGTCTCAGAATGTGACTGTATCCTGTCAGGTGTGTCTGGGGTCTCACAGTGTATCAGGACACTTCAGAATTACCTGCTGTCTCACAGTGTATCAGGACCCTTCAGAGTTATCTGCTGTCTCACAGTGTGTCAGGACACTGTCAGGATTGTGTGGGGTCTTACAGTGTGTCAGGACCCTGTCATGGGTGTGTGGGGTCTCACAGTGTGTCAGCACCCTGTCAGGGGTGTGTGGTGTCTCACAGTGTGTCAGGACCCTGTCAGGGGTGTGTGGTGTCTCACAGTGTGTCAGGACCCTGTCAGGGGTGTGTGGTGTCTCACAGTGTGTCAGGACCCTTTCAGGGGTGTGTAAGGTCTCACAGTGTGTCAGGATCCTGTCAGGGGTGTGTGAGGTGTCACAGTGTGTCAGACCCTGTCCGGGGTGTGAGTGGTCTCACAGTTGGTCGGGACCCTGTCAGCAATGTGTGGGGTCTCACAGTGTGTCAGGACCCTGTCAGAGATGTGTGGGATCTCACAGTGTGTAAGGCCCCTGTGAGGGGTGTGTGGGGTCTCGCACTGAGTCAGGACGCTGTCAGGTGTGTGGGGTCTCAGAATGTGACTGTATCCTGTCAGGTGTGTCTGGGGTCTCAAAGTGCATCAGGACACTTCAGAATTATCTGCTGTCTCACAGTGTATCAGGACCCTTCAGAGTTATCTGCTGTCTCACAGTGTGTCAGGACACTGTCAGGATTGTGAGGGGTCTTACAGTGTGTCAGCACCCTGTCAGGGGTGTGTGGGGTCTCACACTATATCAGGACACTGTCAGGGGTGTGTGGGGTCTCACAGTGTGTCAGGACCCTGTCACGGGTGTGTGGGATCTCACAGTGCGTCCGGACCCTGGTAGGCGTATATGGCTTCTAACTGTGTGTCAGGAACCTAAAATGAGTTTGTGGGGCAGCGCAATGTGTCAGGACCCTGTCAGAGACGTGTGGGATCTCACAGTGTGTCAGGACCCTGTCAGGGGTGTGTGGGGTCTCGCAGTGTGTCAGGACCCTGTCAGAGGTGTGTGGGGTCTCACAGTATATCAGGACACTGTCAGGGGTGTGTGGGGTCTCACAGTGTGTCAGGACCCTGTCACTGGTGTGTGGGGTCTCACAGTGCGTCCGGACCCTGGTAGGCGTATGTGGCTTCTAACTGTGTGTCAGGAACCTAAAATGAGTTTGTGGGGCAGCGCAATGTGTCAGGACCCTGTCAGAGACGTGTGGGATCTCACAGTGTGTCAGGACCCTGTCAGGGGTGTGTGGGGTCTCGCAGTGTGTCAGGACCCTGTCAGATGTGTGTGAGGTCTCACAGTGTGTCAGGACCCTGTCAGGGGTGTGTGGGGCTCACAGTATGTCAGGACCCTGTCAGGGATGTGTGGGGTCTCACAGTGTGTCAGGACCCTGTCAGGGATGTGTGGGGTTTCACAGTGTGTCAGGACCATGCCAGGGAATGCGGGGGTCTCACAGTGAGACAGGACCCTGTCAGGGGTGTGTGGGGTTTCACAGTGGGTCTTGACCCTTTCAGGGGTGTGTGAGGTCTCACAGTGTGTCAGGACCCCTTCAGGGGTGTGTGTGGTCTCACAGTTGGTCGGGACCCTGTCAGCAATGTGTGGGGTCTCACAGTGTGTCAGGACCCTGTCAGAGATGTGTGGGATCTCACAGTGTGTCAGGACTCTGTCAGGGGTGTGTGGGGTCTCGCACTGAGTCAGGACGCTGTCAGGTGTGTGGGTTCTCAGAATGTGACTGTATCCTGTCAGGTGTGTCTGGGGTCTCACAGTGTATCAGGACACTTCAGAATTACCTGCTGTCTCACAGTGTATCAGGACCCTTCAGAGTTATCTGCTGTCTCACAGTGTGTCAGGACCTGGACAGGGGTGTGTGGGGTCTTACAGTGTGTCAGGACCCTGTCAGGGGTGTGTGGGGTCTCAAAGTGTGTCAGGACCCTGTCAGGGGTGTGGGATCTCACAATGTAACTGTATCCTTGGAGGTGTGTGTTGGGTCTCACAGTGTATCCGGACCCTTCAGAGTTATGTGCTGTCTCACAGTGTGTCGGGACCTGGACAGGGGTGTGTGGGGTCTCACAGTGTGTCAGGACCCTGTTAGGGGACTGTGGCGTCTTACAGTGTATCGTAAACCTGCCACAGGTGTTTGGCATCTCTAAGTGTGTCAGGACCCTGTCAGGGTTGTGTGGGGTCTCACAGTGCGTTAGGACCCAGTCAGAGGTGTGTGGTGTCTCACTGTTTGTCAGGACCCTGTCAGGTGTGTGTGGGTCTCACAGTGTGTCGGGACCTGGACAGGGATGTGTGGGGTCTCACAGTGTGTCAGGACCCTGTCAGGGGTGTGTGGCGTCTCACTGTGTGTCAGGACCCTGTTAGGGGACTGTGGCGTCTTACAGTGTATCGTAAACCTGCCACGGGTGTGTGGCATTTCTAAGTGTGTCAGGACCCAGTCAGGGGTGTGTGGAGTCTCACAGTGTGTCAGGACCCTGTCAGGGTTGTGTGGGGTCTCACAGTGTGTCAGGACCCTGTCAGGAGTGTGTGGTGTCTCACAGTGTGTCAGGACCCTGTCAGTAGTGTGGGGGGTGAGTATTCAAAGTGTTGGGCTGTGATAGGGAGTGTAGGAAAACACTGATCCTGGATATATTCACTTTACAGAATGTGACAGTGGCAGAAATGATGTTCTTCAACAATCAGGGAGTGTATCAGTTTCATATTCAGAAATGGGTTTGGGAATTTCTCTGTCTTGTCTGTTCCCTCTGCAAACAGGATGAAGACAATGATGATCAAGCTTGTCGCGATTTACTAAACCCGTGTTCAGGGGCACTGAGGGGTTTCATTGACCGGGTGTGGACTGGAGCAATATTTACAGAGGTCCCAGAAACGTGAGTAGTTTGTAAACTTCCTGATTCGTCTGTCTCTGCTCCCATATTTAAATTATCATCTTTGGGATTTGTTATTGTAAATGAGAGAGACTGAACCAGGGTTCTGGCGAAGATTCCTTGTATTTCTGGTAAGAGCTGCTCTGTGGTTGAACAGACCAGTTGGGATGTTCCCTGCTTTTCTGATTAAAGTGATGCTATTATTACTATTCTGTGACTGGAACTTCAGTGACGCCCAACTCTGAGAAAAGATAATCTGCGGGAACTGGGGGAGTTTAGAAAATGGTTCAGGATGAGGCTGTTCAGGAAGGGGCAGTGCCTGGCAAGGGAAGGTTTTCACTATTTGCTGTGAAGAAATATAAGTTTTTTTTCATTCTCCAGATTGCCCCTTCTCCACTCAGACTCCGGTGGGGATCTGTAGTTGCCGGACCCAGAGCGGTGTGACCACCTTCCTCAAACTCGCCAGCTCTCTGCCTCTTTCCTCAAAATGTCCTTTGAAAACTCTCCCTCTAGCAAACACGTTTCCCTGTGTCTCACTGTGTTCTCTGTCACAGTGTCAACATTTACCAGGTCAGATCCTGTTGGCTCATCAACTGAACCGCCCAACGCAAATTACAACCGTTGGTGGAAACAGAGGTCAAGTTTCAACTTGATGAAATTTGCTTCAGCCTCATCTGGGCCGATCGCCCCACTACCGGAGGGATGTTGAGGCTTTAGAGACGGAGCAGAAGAGATTTACCGGGATCCTGCCTGGTTTAGAAGGCATGTGCTATCATGAGAGGCTGGATGAAATTAGGTTGTTTGCTCTGGTTCATCGGAGGCTGAGAGGAGCTCTGACACAGGTTCACAAGATTACGAGAGACATGGATAGAGTGGACAGAGAGAATCAGTTTCCGCGGTTGAAATGTCTATTACCAGAGGGAATATATTGAAGGTGAGAGGGTGTAGAATGAAGGGGGATGTGAAGGACAGCTTATTTTTTAAATTAGACAATCGTGGCTGCCTGGAATGCACTGCCTGGTAAGGTGGTCGAGGCAAATTATTAGAAGCTTTTAAAGGACTTTTGGACAGTCACATGGGTGTAAGGAAGATGGAAGCATGTGGACATGGTGAAGGAAGGAGAGATTAGTCTTCAGGTTTGTTTGATTTATTTCTTGGCTGTTTCAGCACAATATTATTTCCCTAATGGCCTCTTCCTGTGTTATACTCTTTAATGTTCAATGCATGTTCACTTACCTTTTAGCTCACTGAGAACCTTTAGTAAAAGTTGAGTGGAAATTGGTCGATGGGAAGGATCACAACCTGTTTAAATATCAACAAATTGAGGGAAATCATTTTTGTAACATTTTAAAGTGTGCTGTATTCAATCCAAATTTAAATTAGTCTCTGATATTATCTCACCATATATCTGTAATTCCTTCAGTATTCTGTCCAGCTTTGGGACACCAATCCGCATTTTGACAAAGGTTTCCCACATCATCCTCCGGGCGCGGGAGCCTTTCTCCATCACCAGGCTCAGGAGGAGTTTAGAACTGTCCGCCCGCTCTCCCTTATCAGCGAGATCAGAGATTTTCTGTGAAGAAGTAACGGTGAACATATTGGGGACTGACAGATTCACACAGAGAATGAGAAGTAAATGATGTGCTCAGTAACGGGATCACACTGAGCAGTCACCCGGACGGGTGCTGATCCTGTCTGGACATGGACTGTACATTCTGAGTGCAGAGCACACGGAGGGATATTCACCGTGAACCTGGTCCACCAGTCAATGAGATCCTGGCTGGTCTGTACCCGCTTCATTGACGTGGCTCCAAATCCATAAATATTTCCTCACCGGATTTGACCGTGTAAAACAAAATCAGAAAATAACGATCACAGATGAAGAAAGAAGTCAGGAGGGTTTTTGTATCAGCGTGAACAGTCTCTGGGAAGTTGCAGAAAAGATGATGTGATTCATCTCCTCAGTCCGCCAGTGTCCAACATGACAGCGGATTACCGGCTGACACCTGATGCCTTTCCTTTGCCTTTTCCAGTGGAGGTTTATTCAGTGATTACACATTACAACATGGCAGTATTCCCCGATTCACACTGTTTGCAGTTACAGATTGTAACAGAATGATCTCCAGCGAGAACAGAACACACTCGAGCTCCTGTGGCATCCAGTCGTAATGCCCCGGTTCTCACTGAATCCTGCCGTCACTCTGTACACTCTTCCCGAAATAAAGATTCCTGCCGTATTTCCATTTAAGCTCGTTAACTGCAACATCATAGAACTGTTGCCTACTCGCCTCGCTCTGAACATTGAGCCACCAGCAAGGGTATTTACAACTTTTTCAATCATCGCTTGAGATTCACATTTTTAGGAATTATATATATTTATTTCTGATTTGTTTTTATGCTCTATTATCCGATGAGTCAGAGTTCCGGCACCCATCAGTCCTGTGATGTGTGAAAATTCAAACCCGTTCTCCCTCCCACTCACCCGATGTTCCTCTCCGCTGAACTGATTCTCGGCCGTTAACGCCAGGCTCACTCCGTGCACCCCTCCTTCCATCGCCTGCTCCAGCCTGTCCCGGTAGAAGTCCATCAATCGCAGCAGCTGGGAATCGTCCCAGCTTGCCAGGAGCTTGGTGATCACTCTCAGATCTGTGAAGGAAAATGGGGAAAATTAAAGACATTATCAAACACCTAATGGACCACAAATTTATCTCTGGAGCCTAAAGACGGGGATTCTGTGCAGCACATCGCCAAACAGAATCAGAAATAGACACACAGAAGTGTTACAATTTGGAAGGACAGATCAGAGAAGGAATTTCACAGTGAAAGACAGGGCAGTGAGTAGTGAACTGAGGAACATGGATATGACCCCATGGATTTTAAGTGATTGAAAGTGGTGTCACGTGGAGTTAGGGGTGTAAATAAATATTTGATACATTGGATGTTATAAATCCAAACGTGAGTAGAGACATACACAAGCTGCTGTAAGAATTCAACAGTTCACTCAGCAACCATGGAAATGTGTGTACAGTCGATGTTACGGGCCGAGATCCTTCGCAAAACGTCGACTCTTTACTCTTTCCCATAGCTGATGTCTGGTCGCTGAGTTCCTCAAGCATTTTGTGTCTGATGGTTAGAATTTCCGATACTACAGATTTTCTCATCTCACAATGTGTCAGAAACCTGTCAGTGGTGTGTGGGGTCTCACAGTGTGTCAGGACCCTGTCAGGGGTGTGTGAGGTCTCACAGTGTGTCAGGACCCTGTCAGGGGTGTGTGAGGTCTCACAGTGTGTCAGGATCCTGTCAGGGGTGTGTGAGGTCTCACAGTGTGTCAGGACCCTGTCAGGGGTGTGTGAGGTCTCACAGTGTGTCAGGACCCTGTCAGGGGTGTGTGAGGTCTCACAGTGTGTCAGGACCCAGTCAGGGGTGTGTGAGGTCTCACAGTGTGTCAGGACCCTGTCAGGGGTGTGTGGGGTCTCACAGTGTGTCAGGACCCTGTCAGGGGTGTGTGAGGTCTCACAGTGTGTCAGGACTCTGTCAGGTGTGTGTGGGGTCTCACAGTGTGTCAGGATCCTGTCAGGGGAGTGTGAGGTCTCACAGTGTGTCAGGACCCTGTCAGGGGTGTGTGAGGTCTCACAGTGTGTCAGGACCCTGTCAGGGGTGTGTGAGGTCTCACAGTGTGTCAGGACCCAGTCAGGGGTGTGTGAGGTCTCACAGTGTGTCAGGACCCAGTCAGGGGTGTGTGAGGTCTCACAGTGTGTCAGGACCCTGTCAGGGGTGTGTGGGGTCTCACAGTGTGTCAGGACCCTGTCAGGTGTGTGTGGGGTCTCACAGTGTGTCGGGACACTGTCGGGGGTGTGTGGGGTCTCACAGTGTGTCAGGACCCTGTCAGGAGTGTGTGGGGTCTCACAGTGTGTCAGGACCCTGTCAGGGGTGTGTGGGGTCTCACAGTGTGTCAGGACCCTGTCAGGTGAGTGTGGGGTCTCAAAGTGAGTCAGGATCCTGTCAGGTGTGTGTGGGGTTACACAGTCTGTCAGGGGTGTGTGGGGTCTCACAGTGTGTCAGGACCCTGTCAGGGATGTGTGGGTCTCACAGTGTGTCAGGGCCCTGTCAGGGGTGTGTGGGCTCTCACAGTATGTCAGGACCCTGTCAGGGGTGTGCGGGGTCTCACAGTGTGTCAGGACACTGTCAGGTGTGTGCGGGGTCTCACAGTGTGTCAGGACCCTGTCAAGGGTGTGTGGAGTCTCACAGAGTGTCAGGACCCTGTCAGGTGTGTGTGGGGTCTCACAGAGTGTCAGGACCCTGTCAGGGGTGTGTGGGGTCTCACTGTGTGTCAGGACCCTGTCAGGTGAGTGTGGGGTCTCCATTCAATGTACTCGGTTGTGATAGGGAGCGTAGGAAAACATTGATTGTGGACATATTTACTTTAGAGAATGTGATAGTGGTAGAAATGATTTTCTTCAATAATCGGGGAGTGTTTCTGCTTCATATTCAGAAAAGGGTGTGAGAATTTCACTGCTGTGTCTTTTCCCTTGGCAAACAACATGAGGAATAGTGACGAACAAGTTTTTAGTGATTTACCAAATCCATGTTGCTGGGAAAGTGTGGGGTTTCATTGAGCAGATGTGGACTGGAACAGCATTGACAGAAGTGTCAGAGGCATGAGTAGTCTGTAAATTTCCTGATTGGATTACCAAGGGCAAATCATGCTTGACTAATCTGTTGGAGTTTATTGAGGGTGTAACAAGGATGTTAGACGAGGGTAAGCCAGTGGATGTTGTGTACCTAGATTTTCAGAAGGCATTCGATAAGGTGCCACATAGCAGATTGGTGAGTAAAATCAGAGCTCATGGCATTGGGGGCAGGGTTTCAAAATGGATAGAAAACTGGTTGGCAGATAGAAAGCAAAGGGTAGCAGTGAATGGGTATTTCTCGGACTGGCTGGAGGTGACTAGTGGGGTACCACAGGGCGATTTCTGTCAACGATTTAGATGAGGGCATAGAAAACTATATCAGCAAGTTTGCTGACGACACTAAACTGGGTGGCAGTGTGACATGTGAAGAGGACGTTAGGAGAATACAGGGAGACTTGGATAGGCTGAGTGAGTGGGCAGATACTTGGCAGATGTCATTCAATGTGAATAAATGTGAAGTTATCCACGTTGGAAGCAGGAACAAGAGGGCAGAGTATTGTGTGAACGGTGTAGAGTTAGGTAAGGGAGAAATGCAAAGAGACCTAGGAGTCCTAGTTCACCAGTCAATGAAGGTGAATGAGCAAGTGCAACAGGCAGTGAAGAGGGCAAATGGAATGTTGGCCTTTGTTACAAGGGGAATTGAGTACAAGAGCAAGGATGAACTTTTGCATTTGTACAGGGCCCTGGTGAGACCACACCTGGAATATTGTGTACAGTTTTGGTCTCCAGGTTTAAGGAAGGACATTCTGGCAATTGAGGAAGTGCAGCGTAGATTCACTAGGTTGATTCCTGGGATGGCAGGGCTGTCTTACGCAGAGAGATTGGAGAGATTGGGCTTGTACACGCTGGAATTGAGGAGATTGAGAGGGGATCTGATTGAAACGTTTAAGATAATTAAAGGATTTGATAGGATTGAGGCAGGAAATATGTTCCAGATGTTGGGAGAGTCCAGTACCAGAGGGCATGGATTGAGAATAACAGGTCAGTTATTTAAAACAGAGTTGAGGAAGAGCTTCTTCTCCCAGAGAGTTGTGGAGGTGTGGAATGCACTGCCTCGGAAGACGGTGGAGACCAATTCTCTGGATGCTTTCAAGAAGCAGCTAGATAGATATCTGATGGATAGGGGAATCAAGGGATATGGGGACAAGGCAGGGACTGGGTATTGATAGTGAATGATCAGCCATGATCACAGAATGGCGGTGCAGACTCGAGGGGCCGAATGGTCTACTTCTGCACCTATTGTCTATTGTCTATTGTCTATTATCTCTGGTCCCGAGTTTAAATTATCATCTTTGGGATTTGTTCCTGTAAATGAGAGACCCTAAACCAAGGTTCTGGCCAAGATTCCTTATATTTCTGTTGAGAGCTTCGAATAATCAGATAAGACATGGTCTGATGCAATATTAATAAGTTTTGTGATTGTTTGTCTTTCCTACGCTCTCTCCTCTGTTAAATATGCAGTTGAGTAATCCAACTCAGTCTGCGATGACGATGTTTTACAATCTCGAGCCCTTGCACTGCCCCGGGCTCCATTTTCACAGACATGATAGGCTTATGGATGTAGTGAGCTTCCCATCCAGACGGTCACAATTTAACTAATTGCAATATTATCTATAGATATTTCCAGTCCTTTGCACCTTCCTTGCCGCGATCCCACAACCCTCGGTTTCCCTGTCCTAATTCCCATCTCTCATCCTTCGACAGTGTCCATCACACAACACCGGCAGACAGGAATCTCAGCTTCTGTGGACTGAGCTGTGGAATCTGTCCCCCAGTCTCACCCTCTCTAACACTGTAGCAGTGTTTGCACTCGGGAGTGCAGATGTGATCACGGGGGTTCATCTGCTGCTCTGTGGTTGAACAGACCAGTTGGGATGTTACCTGCTTGTCTAACTAAAGTGATGCTATTATTACTATTCTGTGACTGAAACTTCAGTGGACGCCCAAATCTAAGAAAAGATAATCTGCGGGAACTGGGGGAGTTTAGAAAATGGTTCAGGATGAGGCTGTTCAGGAGGGGGCAGTGCCTGGCAAGAAAAGATTTTGACTTATTGGTGTGAAGAAATATAAGTTTTTTTTCACCCCATCTCCAGATCGCCCCTTCTCCACTCAGACTCCGGTGGGGATCTGTAGTTGCAGGCCCCAGAGCGGTGTGACCACCTTCCTCAAACTCGCCAGCTCTCTGCCTCTTCCCTCAAAATGTCCTTTGAAAACTCTCCCTCTAGCAAACACGTTTCCCTGTATCTCACTGTGTTCTCTGTCACAGTGCCAACATTTACCTGGTCAGATCCTGTTGGCTCAACAACTGAACCGCCCAACGCAAATTACAACTGTTGGTGGAAACAGAGGTCAAGTTTCAACTTGATGAAATTTGCTTCAGCCTCATCTGGGTCATTGCGTACCGTTCCGATCACTCCACTACCGGAGGGATGTTGAGGCTTTAGAGAGGGGGCAGAAGAGGTTTACCGGGATGCTGCTGGTTCAGAGGGCATGTGCTATCATGAGAGGCTGGATAAATTTGGAATGTTTTCTCTGGATCATCAGACATCGAGGGAGCTCTGACAACTATCCAAAATTATGAGACTTAGATAGAGAGGGCAGAGAGAATCAGTCTTCTGGGTTTGAAATATCTGTTACTAGAGGGCATGCAGTGAAGGTGAGCGGGGGTTGGATTAAGGGGGATGTGAGGGGTAGTTTTTTTTTTAAATCAGAGAGTCATGGATGCCTGGAACACACTGCCTGGAAAGGTGGTAGAGACAAATTGTTAGAGACTTCTAAGAGACATTTGGACAGGCACATGGATGTAAGGAAGATGGAGGCAGATGGACATGATGAAGGAAGGAGAGATTAGAGTTTGGGTGTGTTTGATTTATTTCTTGGCTGTTTTGGCACAATATCATTTGCCTAATGGCCTGTTCCTGTGTTATACTCTTCAATGTTCAATGTACGTTCACTTACCTTTCAGCTCACCGAGAAGCTTTAGTAAATGTTGAGCGGAAATTGGTCGATGGGAAGAATCACAACCTGTTTGAATTTAAACAAATTGAGGAAATCATTTTTGTCAAATTGTAACATGTACCATATTCAATCCAAATTTGAATTAATCGCTGATATTATCTCACCATGTTCCTGTATTTCCTTCAGTATTTTGTCCAACTCTGGAACACCAATCCTCATTTTTACAAAAGTTTCCCACATCACCCTCGGGGCGCGGGAGCCTTTCTCCATCACCAGGCTCAGGAGGAGTTTAGAACTGTCCGCCCGCTCTCCCTTATCAGCGAGATCAGAGATTTTCTGTGAAGAGTAACAGTGAACATATTGGGGACTGACAGATTCACACAGAGAATGAGAAGTAAATGATGTGCTCTGTAACGGGACCACACTGAACAGTCACCCGGACGGGTGCTGATCCTGTCTGGACATGGACTGTACATTCTGAGTGCAGAGCACACGGAGGGACATTCACCGTGAACCTGGTCCACCAGTCAATGAGATCCTGGCTGGTCTGTGACCGCTTCATTGACATGGCTCCAAATCCAGAAATAATTCCTCATCGGATTTGACGGTGTAAAACAGAAATCAGAAAATAACGATCACAGATGAAGAAAGAAAACAGGAGGGCTTTAATAACAGAGCGAGTTGCAGAGAAGTTTCAGAAAATATGATGTGATTCATCTCCTCAGTCCGCCAGTGTCCAATATGACAGCGGATTACCGGCTGACACCTGATGCCTTTCCTTTGCCTTTTCCAGTGGAGGTTTATTCAGTGATTACACATTACAACATGGCAGTATTCCCCGATCCACACTGTTCGCTGTTACGGATTGAAACACTATCATCTCCACTCAGAACAGAACACATTCAAGCTCTTGTGACACCCACAGATGATGTCCCAGTTCTCACTGTCATCCTGCCATCACGCTGCACGTTCTTCCCAAACCAAAACTTCCTGTAATATTTCAATTTAATACTGTAAGCCCACACAACTCAACTCACTCTGAACATTGAGCAGCCACCCACCATTCCGCGGGGTCTTTTCACCCCTTTCTATCACTGGTTCAGATTCACATGTCTGGGATTGTATGTAGAGCATTTATTTCCCAGTTGTTCCTTTATCTAATATAATATCTGATGAGTCAGAGTTCCGGCACCCATCAGTCCTGTGATTTGCAAAAATTCAAACCCGTTCTCCCTCCCACTCACCCGATGTTCCTGTACACTGAACTGATTCTTGGCCATTAACGCCAGGCTCACTCCGTGCACCCCTCCTTCCATCGCCTGCTCCAGCCTGTCCCGGTAGATATCCGTCAACCGCAGCAGCTGGGAATCGTCACAGTTTGCCAGGAGCTCGGTGATCACTGAGCCCGGACCTGTGAAGAAAAATAATTAGGAGCATTAAAGAAATTTCAACACCATACTGGGTGGTAACTTTCTCTCTGGAACCTGAAGATCACAACAAAACACAGTCCGGGGGAGGCGGGACACGTGATGACGTAGTATCAAGACGCGGGAAACCAGCTCTCCCGTGAAGAATCAGTAAATTAATGTTTACGTGAAGAAAAGTTAGTAAATACGTTCTAAAAGTTGCATAAACTACTCCGGATTGTTTCAAACTGTGTCTCACAAACAGAAGATGAAGAAAACTACTACCGTGAAGACAACGCAAGTTGGGACAGAATCAAGGCCCGCTGCTGCCAGAGAACCGCGGCTCAGGTACATTTCACCTGCGGTGATACAGACCAGGAAACTGCGGCAACATCGACCATTTCAAAGAAAAAGACCAACAAGAACTGCGCAAACGTGAAGGAAGGAGCATGCGCAAACGCGAACAACCTGAACTACAAATCCCAGATACGATTGAAACCGGAAGTGAAAGTGAATCTGCGGCAGATTCAGATTCTCTGGATAAATCAGACGAAGATGGAGGTAAAAGTTTTTCTGGAAATATAGAAAAAACTTTGATGCAAATAATGTGTAAATTAGAAAAAATTAAACGCATTAAAAGAAATCAAAAAAAGATAAATATGGAGATTATGTTTAATAAAATTATAAAAAGACAGGACAAAATGGAAAAGGGAATTATAGTCTTGGAAGCCACAATGGAAGACATGGTTGAAAGAATGAATAAAACGGAAGATAATATCTCTGCCTGGACATTAGAAAGAAAACAATTGTTGGAAAAAGTGGATAAGCTAGAAAATTTTAGCAGACGAAACAATATTAAGATTGTTGGACTTAAAGAAGATATAGAAGGCGAAGATCCAATAATTTTTTTTCAAAAATGGATCCCTGAAAACTTGGAAATGGAACAAGAAACTCTAATTGAAATTGAAAGGGCTCATAGAGCCTTAAGGTCAAGACCTCAAACTGATCAAAGTCCATGATCGATTTTGATAAAATGCTTAAGATACCAAGATAAAGAAAAGATCCTGAAGGCGGCTGCCCAATGTGCCAGAAAGAGTAAAGGGACATTGGTGATAGAAGGGAAAGCAGTTCTTTTCTATCCTGATATAAGTTATAACCTTTTGAAGAGAAAGAAGGAATTTAACCCAGTGAAAAAAGTTTTATGCGAAAAGGGTTATAAATTCATAATGCGTCATCCATCAACACTGAAAATTTTTTTGGAGGATGGAAAAATATTTTTTACCGATTATCGAGAAGCGGAGGAATTCGCATGAAAACTCCTAGTTATTCGCTAACTACACATAGAGATTTCCAAGCGTAATGGATTAAAGATGAAGAGAGAGACAGTGAATGGAATTGATGGACATTTAAGGATGATACAGGGGGCGAAAGCCAAAATTTGAGAAATATGAATTGCGAGTAGTATTTTTTCTTTTTTTTTCTTCTCATAGATATACTTTTTATGTCAGGGGGGAGATGGGGAACGATTGCTACAGGATTCATGTGTGTAATCATGGCGATTGCCATGACCCGTACAACAGATAGGGGTAATGTTGTGTTCTTTTTTATCCACAACATTAGTAGGAGGGTATTTTGTTTTTTTACTTTACAATCTATTTTTCTTCTATTTCTTTTGGCCTGGATGATCAGTGGGGCGCACATAGCAACATGGAGAATTTTTAAAAAGATTCCCCAAGGTACCACGAAAGTTGAAAGATTAGGTATTGTTATAGATTGGAGTAACCCAGTTAAAAATAATGACTAATTTAAAAAATTTTCAAAGTTTTAATGTTAATGGGCATAATGGACCGGTGAAAAGAAAAAGAATCTTAACACACATTAAAAAAATGAAAATAGATATACCTTTATTACAAGAAGCACACTTAATAGAGAAAGAACATCAGAAATTAAAAAGAGATTGGGTTGGAAATGTTATTGCAGCTTCATTTAACTCGTAGGGGAGAAGAGTTGCAATTTTGGTTAATAAAAATTTACCAATTAAAATACAAAATGTATTAATTGATTCGGCGGGGAGATATTTAATTATACATTGTCAATTTTTTTCAAGAACTATGGACTCTTATGAATATTTATGCACCACATGAAAATGATGTAAAATTTATACGAGGTCTGTTTGAATTTGGTTAACGCACATGAGAAAATATTAATAGGTGGAGATTTTAACTTTTGTCTAGGTCCAGTTTTAGATAGATCAGCAAAGGTTGTCACAAAATCAAAAGTAGCAAAATTAACTTTAATATTGATGAAAGATTGATATATGGAGAAGAATTAACACAAAAGTAAGTGATTATTCATTTCATTCAAATAGACATAAAACTTATTCAAGAATAGATTTTTTCCTATTAACGAATATTCAAGACAGAGTGAAAAATATGGAATGTAAAGCAAGAATATTGTCAGATCATTGATAATGACAATGATAATGATAGATAAAGAGGAATCAATTTATAGATGATTTAATTCAATATTAATAAAACATCAAGATTTTTGCGATTTTATGAAAAAGCAGATTGAGTTTTTTTTAGATACAAATTCACATTCAGTTGATTATAAATTTATATTGTGGGAAGCAATGAAGGCATATTTGAGAGGTCAGATAATAAGATACTAATAAAATTAAGAAGGAATTTATGATAGAAATTGATCAATTGGAAAAAGAGTTTACAAAATTAGAATAAGAATCTCAAAGATATATGACAGAAGAAAAACGAAGACAACTTGTTAACAAGAAGTTACAATATAATACACTTTAGGTATATCGAACAGAAAAAGCAATTATGAGAGCAAAACAGAGATATTATGAACTAGGTGAAAGATCACATAAGGTTCTTGCTTGGCAGTTAAAAACAGACCAGTCTTCTAAAACGATAAATGCAATTCGAACAAGAGTAAATAAAATTACTTATAAACCTTTAGAAATTAATGAAACCTTTAAGAATTTTTATTCTGAACTGTATAAATCAGAACCACAAAATGATAATGTCAAGATAGAAAGGTTTTTATCACAAATAACTCTTACAAAATTGAATTCGGAAGAACAGAAGGGATTAGATATGCCTTTTACATTAGAAGAGGTCGAAGAAGCTCAATGATCATTTCAAAGTAATAAAGCCCCAGGAGAAGATGGTTTTCTGCCTGAATTTTATAAAAAGTTTAAAGATTTATTAATTCCTCCTTTTCTGGAGTTAATACACCAAGTGGAAAGAATGCTTAAACTTCCAGAATCTTTTTCAACAGTTATTTTAATAGTATTGCCAAAAAAGATAGAGATCTTTTAAAGCCAACATCATATAGACCTATTTCTTTGTTAAACACTGACTATAAAATAATAGCAAAAATCTTACCTAACAGATTATCTAAATACTTACCAAAATTAATACACATGGATCAAACAGGATTTATTAAAAATAGACAATCGGCAGATAATGTAACTCAGTTATTTAGCATAATTCATTTGGAACAAAAGAGGGAGGAAATGAGTGTGGCAGTTGCTTTAGATGCAGAAAAAGCATTTGAGAGATTGGAATGGGATTTTTTATTTAAGGTATTGGAAAAATATGGATTAGGAGTATCCTTTATAAAATGGATTAAAACATTAAATACTAATCCCAAAGCTAAAGTAGTGACAAATGGTCAAATGTCAACACCATTTCAGTTAACAAGGTCAACTAGGCAAGGTTGTCCATTATCACCTGCTTTATTTGTGTTGGGGATCGAACCATTAGCTGAATTGACTGAATGGACCCACATATTAAGGGTTTCAGAGTTAACCAGGAGGAATACAAGATTAACTTATTTGCTGATGATGTTCTGTTTTATTTAACAAACCCATTGTACTCGTTGCGTAAATTATCCTCTAGATTAGAAGAATATGGGAAAATATCAGGCTACAAATTAAATTGGGATAAAAGTGAAATTTTACCTCTTACTAAAGGAGATTATAGTCAATGTTGATTAATAACTCAATTTAGATGGCCGATAAACAGGATAAAATATTTAGGTATAAGAGTTGATAATGATATAAAGAACATATAAATTAAATTATTTACCATTGTTGAAGAAAATTCAAGAAGATCTTGATAAATGGATGATATTACCAATAAAATTAGTAGGTAGAGTAAATACCATAAAAAATGAATATATTCCCTAGATTACAATACTTATTTCAATCACGACCAATACAACTACCCCTGAAGTTTTTTCAACAGTTAAATAAATATGTGAGGAAGTTCCTTTGGAAAGGTAAGATGTCAAGAATATTGTTGGAAATTTGACATGGAAATTTGATCTAGGAGGTTTACAACTTCCAAATTTTATTATAAAGCAAATCAACTTAGATTTATTGCATCTTTTTTTGAGAAAGATAGACTGGCATGGATTAGAATAGAACTGGATTAATTGGGAGAAAATACACCATAAGATTTTATATATAAATGGGAATCTAAATGGATACGGGAAAAGAAAGAATCTCCTATGTTAAAACATTTGATTGATTTCTGGAATAAGATAAATGTTGATGATGAGATAAAGAACTCTTTATTAGCAAAGAGATCTTTAATTCAAAATAGACATTCCTTTTACAATGGATAATCAAGTTTTATATAATTGGTTTCAGAAAGGAATTAGATATATAGAAGATTGTTTTGAAGGAGGTATATTAATGTCATTTGATCAATTAAAGAATAAATATAAAATATCAAACAACACTCTTTTTTGTTACTTCCAATTAAGGGCTTATTCAAGAGAAAAATTGGGTCAAACAAAGTTATTGCCGAAATCTAATGAAATAGACACTTTAATTCAAAAAGGAAAAACTAAAAAAATTATTTCTTGTATGGATAGTTTGATTCAAAAACAGGCAATTAAACAAGGAATCCATAAGTCAAGACAAAAATGGGAAATTGAATTGAATATTAAAATTGAAGAAACAAATTGGTCAAGACTATGTCTTGATATTTAGACAAATACAATAAATGGCCGGTTAAGATTAGTGCAATATAATTTTTACATTAATTATATATTACACCACAAAAAATAAATAAATTAAACCCAAATTTATCTGAACAGTGTTTCCGATGTAACCAAGAAATTGGTACTTTTTTACATTCTACTTGGTCTTGTTGTAAAATTCAATCTTTTTGAACAAATTTAAGAGTTTTACTGGAACAAATTATTGGAAGACAACTTCCACATAACCCAATATTATTTTTATTCGGTGATATTGAAGGGATAAAACCGAAACCCAAATTGAATAAATATCAGAAAGAATTCATAAAAATTGCACTGTCAGTAGCCAAAAAGGCTATTGCAGTTACTTGGAAATCGGATTCATACTTAAGTATAGATCGTTGGAAGAATGAAATTTCCAGCTGTATACCACTTGAAAAAGTTACTTATAATTTAAGAGATAAATATGAAGCATTTTTGAAAATTTGGCGCCCTTATTTACAAAAGACAGGATTAACTATATAGGTGCTCCGAAGATAAAATAATTGGTTATTTGGGGAAAGAAATAAATATATGTACTAAAGTTACTATGAACTCCGGGGAGCATGTGGGGATGTTCCGATATCCAGGCATTCTTTCTTTCTTTTTTTTCTTTTTCTTTTCTTCTATAGGGATGTTAGGGGGAAGGGGTTAAGGGGAGGGGGGAAGGGTAGATATTTTTTTTCTTTCTGTAATCATTTGAAAACTCAATATTGTTTTAAAAAAAACAAAACACAGTCCGAGATATATATATGGGAGAATGGGTTTGGGCCGGAGGGTAGGTGTCGCCTGGGGTGTAGGAGGTGGTATAGTTCCATCTGTTGAAGTCTGCTCTTTCGTGTCCCCAGGAAAATACCTCCCTGTTTTGAAAGGACTCTGCTTATTGCTGAGAATATAGTAACAATCACCATCACTCTCCTGGTACTGCCCATCAACACCGCTTGGCTCTGGGTTACTGTCTGCCTGCCTGGTCAACCCCTTCCTCAGCAAATCTCTGGGATTTCTCACAAAATGCTGCAGGTACTCAGCAGGTCAGGCAACATCTATGGAGGAGAATAAACAATCAACGTTTCAGGCCAAGGCCCTTCATCGGACTGGAAATGAGGGGACAGAAATTCGAGATATTGTCACATTACTTTCTATGCCTTGTGGTCCTGATTTGAAATGTTGACTGTTTATTCCTGTCCATGGATGCTGCCTGACCTGCTGAATTCTGCCAATATTTTGTGTGTCTTTTTGTTGGCCGAAACTTTCAGCATCTGCAGAATGTCTTGTCTTCAGGAATAACTCGCTATTTGAATGTGCATCACAATCTGTTAGAGGAGCAGGAGCAGACGGTAACTGTATTCCTTCTACGTGTGACTGTGTTTCCCCAGAGATGTTAACTCTCACTGTCATCTCTCTGGTCAGTTTTCACAAATATTTGGAGAATTGCCATTATTGAATTAAACCCAGACGGAGAATCCGCAGAGTATTTATAAATTAAAATGATTCGCCAAAATACCCGTGTCCTTTCCTGATGTTGACGTCATTGGAGCTTCTCCACTGCTCGAACCTTGACCCATTTTGTGGGCAGGAGTTTTCAGTTTTTGCTGCTCTGTAACAAAAAAAAAATAACAGGAGGGTCAAACATTAATTGGGGTTTAAAACAGAACACTGTTTTGTTTTTAACCTGAGGTGAATACTTCCAAACGTCTTGGGCCTGTCCACTGGACACGTGTCATGGCCGGATCCACCTGCACCCATCCACCCACAGTCACACAATGTCCATTTCCGCTCTCCGCGCGTTGTACACTGGGCCAGGATTCTCCAGGGTATCTACTCGCTGTATTGCAGGCAATTCCCTTTTAGGAACCAATCTTGTGTCCTGGACCGGGAGTGATGAGCCTCCGGAATGGCAAGCCAGGTTGAGCAGACAGCACCCACTGCTTTGGTCCTCCTATCGCTGGTGGCGCTGTGGTGAGTAATGGACAACTGTTCCAGCAGTGTGGGCTGAAACATTTCTGCTGACGATGAGACTTCTATTCCTCTCATCACTGGATTATACAGATTTCTCAGTCACAACTGATTCCCACCGTCTCCTTTCAGGTTAACATCGCCTGGCATTGACACCAATGGCAATATATGATTTCTGTCTATACAGAAACACTCTGACAACCTGAACAATGCAATCTCACACATAACACCGTGACATCTTGTCCTGAACCACTATAATTTTTCCGGCAGGACTTTAAAACTATTATTAGCACCAAAACTTGGTTAAGATTTCTTTGAGCTTATCACCTGGCTATTATCAGATAGTTAGTTATATGACACCTTGTTAAACACAATGTCGACACGCCATACATCCGAAACAGTCAGTTCGGAAAAATTGTCAATATAATTAAAACAGAATGATGGAATTATTCAACAAGACGAGAGTATGTTAATATTTCAGGTGGAGGACCCTGTATCAGAGCTGAGCCTGTGTGCAGGAGCCATGTATCTGTTCTCTATCAGCATTGTATTCTGCATCGTGTATTTATGATGCTTTTCTATGGTAACAAGTCGCATCAGTGGGGGTATGATAAATGCAAAGGGAAACAGTTACATAGTTTGCTTTGTTCCATGCAGTACACAGCTGGGGACTGACCGATGTCATATATTTTGTTACTATTAACTCAAATACGATGAATTTATGTTTGGGTACAGATCAGTTTCATCACTTTAAGATTGTATGTTTACTGATTGCTAATAAAGGATGGAATACATATCACCGACTTTTGTAACAATCATTATTGGAGTTGAGGGAGCATCATGCAAGTACAACAAAGCCACGAGGGGTCGCCAGCAATGGCAAATTAGCTTGGTTAAATTTCACCGTTACGTTCTCAACAAATGTTTCTCAACCTGCCGATCATTGAAATATTCGGAGATACTGAGTATTTTGCTTCAGTTTTCACCAGTGAAAAGGACCTTGGCAATTGTGGGGATGACGTACCGCAGACTGAAACACATGAGTGTATGAACTATAAGAAAGAGCATGTGCTGGATCTTTTGCGACGTATTCAGTTAGATAAGTCACCGGGACTGAACGAGATATACTCCATGCTACTGTAGGAATCGAGGGAGGAGATTGCTAAGTCTCTGACGATGATCGTTGCATCAACAATTAGGTGGGGAGAAGTACCGGATGATTGGAAGGTTGCAAATGATGCTCTCTTGTTCAAGAAATGGCGTAGAGATAATTCAGGAAATTACAGACCAGTTAGTCTTACTTCAGTTGTGGGCAAGTTTTGGAGAAGATCCTGAGAGGCAGGGTTTATGAACATTTGGAGAGACATGGTCTGATTAGGGATAGTCAGCATGGCTTTGCAAGGGCAGGTCACGCTTATGAACCTGATTGAATTCTTTGAGGATGTAACAAAACACATTGATGAAGGTAGAGCAGTGTAAGTACAGTATATGGATTTCAGTAAGAAGTTAGCTACGGTTCCCCAGGGAAAGCTCATTCAGAAAATAATGAGGTACGGGATCCAAGGAGACATTGCTTTGTGAATCCAGAATTGGCTTGCCCACAGAAGGTGAAGGTAGGTTGTAGATGGTTCGTATTCTCCACGGATGATTGTGACTAACAGTGCTCCACTGGGATCTGTTCTAAGAACTTGATCAGACTCTGCTTGGGAGCACCGTGTTCAATTCTGGTCACCTCACTACAGGAAACAATATGGATGCTATCGAGACAGTGCAAAGGAGATTGACAAGGATGTTGCCTGGATTGGGGAGCAATCCTGATGAGGATAAGTTGAGGAAACTTGGCCTTTTCTCCTTGAAGCCATGGAGGATGACAGGTGACATGACAGAGGTGTTTAAGATGAGAGGTTTTGCTTGTGTCGATAGCCAGAGACTTTTTCCTCCAGGGTTGAAATGGCTAACAAGAGGGAGCATAATATTAAGCTGCTTGGAAGTAGGTACAAGGGGGATGTCAGGGGTAAGTTTTTCACACAGAGAGGGATGGGTGTGTGGAATGCACTGGCAGTGACGGTGGTCGTGGTGGATAAAATTCGGTCTTATAAAAGACTCTTAGACAGGTACACGGTGCTTATAAAAATAAAGGTCTATGCTGCAAGGAAATTGTAGTCAATCTCTAGAGTAGGTTACACGATTGACACAGTATTGCGGGATGAATGGCCTGTAACGTGCTTTAGATTTCTATGTTATATCTTCTTTACATTTTACCGACCGAGCTGCCAAGATGATCATCACTAATCAAATCTCACTGAGATTTCTCAGGTCCTGTTGAATTTATTGCCAAGTGCACAAGTACGGGAAGGTACAGCTACAGAGAAACACATCACAGGCAAGTACATTCAGATAACACACAGAACAGCAATTATACAATTCTGTGTCACTAACAATATGAGCATACAGTCGCCCACTGTTTGCCCACCGAAGAGGTGAATATCTCTGCTCGCCACCACTGTGGGCTCAGACTTTTCCATAGACGAGCCCCTCATTTCTTTTTCCCACTGTCAATGGGCTCCGTCCCGCATCCAGCTCCTTGATCCCCCAACGGGGAAAACAACCTCTCAGACTCCATCCTACTCAACTCCTCACACCATATTTATCCTCTCAGTTAATTCACCCTCCCTCCTCTTCCTGCTGGGTACCCTCCCTCCCCAGGGAGATGGCAGCAATCCAGTGGGCCGAGTGGTCTCCTCATACTTCTCAACGATAATCAGACACTGACCGAAGCTTCTTAAAAAACCCCAGCTTCCCTCGGAGGGATATTGAAATAATTCAAAAATGGGGCATTTACTTTGGGATTTGTTCCGCTTTGACAAATTTGTTCGTGGCGGGAGTATGAGATGCCCTCAACGAGGGTAATGCCTTCTTGGATGGTCCATCTCTGTTATTGGATGTAACTAGTGACTGACATCGCATTGCACCAATGGGAAGAGTGTAACTCCTCTGTAGACTGTGGGGTGGGGTGGGTGATTCAGGGAATTGTTACCTTAGTCGGTAAAGCTCAACCGTCTGTTGAAGGCTGCTCTTTCTAGTCCCCGGGAATATACCTCTCTGCTTGCAAATGACTCTGCCAATTCCTGGGAATATAGTAACCATCAACAACACTCTCCTGGTACTGCCCATCACCTGCGCTTTGCTCTGCGCTACTGTCTGCCTGCCTGGTAATCCCCTTCCGATGCAAATCTCTGGAATATCTCACAAGATGCTGGAGGTACTCAGCAGGTCAGGCAGCAACGATGGAGGAGAATAAACAATCAACGTTTCAGGCCAAGGTCCTTCATCGGACTGGAAATGAGGTAACAGAAATTCTAGATATTGTTACATTACTTTCTGTTCTCCGTGGTCCTGATCCAAAATATCATACGTTTATTCTTCTCCATGGATGCTGCCTGACCTGCTGAGTTCAGCCAATATTTTGTGTCTTTGTGTTGCCCAAAACTGTCATCTTTCGGAGAATGTCTTGTCTTCTGGAGTAACTCGCCATTTTAGTGTGCATCACCAAGCTGTCCGAGGAGCAGGAGCAGACGGTAAATGTACTCCTTCCACGTGTGATTGTGTTTCCCCAGAGATGTTAACGCTCTCTCTCATCTCTCTGCTCAGTTCTCACAAATATTTTGTGAATTGCCAATGTTGAATTAAACCCAGACATAGAATCAGCAGTGTGTTTATAAATTTAAAATAATTCGCCAACATACCCGTGTCCTTTCCCGATGTTGACGTCACTGGAGCTCTTCCACTGCTCGAACCTTGACCCATTTTGGTGAGAGGTGTGATCAGTTTTTACTGTTCTATAACAAAAAAAAACAACAGGAGGGACAGACATTAATTAAAGGAGAACACTGTTTTGTTTCTAAACGGAGACAAACACTTCCAAACATCTTGGGCCGATCCACTGAAGCTTTGTCATGGCCGGATCCACCTGCACCCATCCACCCACAGTCACACAAGATCCATTTCCGTTCTCTCCATGCATTGTACACTGGGCCAGGATTCTCCAGGGTATCTACTCTCTGCATTGCCGGCAATTCCCTTTTAGGAACCAATCTTGTGTCCTGGACCGGGAGTGATGAGTCTCCGGAATGGCAAGCCAGGTTGAGCAGACAGCTCCCACTGCTTTGGTCCTCCTACCACTGGTGGCGCTGTGGTGAGTAATGGACAAGTGTTCCAGCAGTGTGGGCTGAAACATTTCTGCTGACGATGAGACTTATATTTCTTTCGTCACTGGATTATACAGATTTCTCAGTCACAACTGATTCTCACCCTTTCTTTCATTTTGATATCCCCTTGCATGGACATCTATGGCAATATATGATTTGAGTCTATATAGAATCACTCTGACATCCTGAAGAATGCAATGTCACACATAACATTGTGACATCTTGTCCAGAAACACTACATTTTCTCCGGAAGTATTTTAAGATCATTATTATCTCCTAAACTCTGGTCAACATGTTATTGAGTATTTAAAGACAAATACACTGCAGATGCTGTGGTCAAATCAACACGTATGAACAGGCTGGATGTACTCAGCAGGTCATGCAGCATCCGTTGAAATGAGCAGTCAACGTTTCGGGCCGAGACCCTTCGTCAGGTCTGAGGAGGGAGGGGGCAGGGGTCCTATAATGAAGCTGGGGGGGTGTTTGAAGGTGCAAGTGAAAAAACAATCAGAGGAAAGATCAAGGGCTGGGGGAGGGGATAGGCAGGACGTGAAGAAGGAATGTAAAGGGTGTGGGTACCCTTTACTACTACTATAGGTAGTAGAAGGAGGCAGAATCATGAGAGAGGTGAATCCGATGTTCATACCAAGGGGCTGAGGTGTTGCTCCTCCAACCCGAGTTTGGCCTCATCATGGCAGTAGAAGAGGCCATGTATGGACATATCCGAATGGGAATGTGAAGAAGAGTTGAAGTGGGTGGCAACCGGGAGATCCTGTCTGTTGTGGCGGACCGAGCTGAGGTGCTTGACGAAGCGGTCCCCCAATCTGCGTTGGGTCTCCCTGATGTACAGGAGGCCGCAATAGATTACCCCAACAGGCTCACAAGTGCAGTGTTGCCTCACCTGGAAGAACTGCTTGGGACCCAGAATGGTGGTAAGAGAGGAGGTGTAGGAACAGGTGCAGCACTTATGCTTGCAGGGATTAGTACCCGGTGAGAGATCGGTGGGGAGGGACGTGTGGACAAGGCAGTCACGGAGGGAATGATCCCTGCGAAAAGCAGAGAAGGGTAGAAAGGGAAAAATGTCCTTAGTGGTGGGGTGATTCCCTCACACGCATGTCCTCCATTTCCCGCACTTCGGCCCTCACCCCATCTTCTCGTCGCCACAACAGGGACCGTGTTTCCCTTGTCCTCACCTACCACCCCGTCAGCCTCCGGATCCAGCATATTATCCTCGGCAACTTCCGCCAGCTTCAACAGGATCCCATACACCTCATATACCTCTCTCATGATCCTGCCTTTTACTACCCATAGTGCTTTCCCCTTACATTCCTTCTTCACCTTTCCTGCCTATCCCCTCCCTGCTTCCCCTCCCCCACCCCTTGATCTTTCCTCTGATTAGTTTTTCACCTGGCACCTATCAGCCTTCTCCTTCTCACCCTCCCCCCACCTTCTTTATGGGGCCCCTGTCCCTGTCCTGACGAGGGCTCTCGGCCCAAAACGTTGACTGTTCCTTTCCACGGACGCTGCCCGACCCGCTGAGTTCATCCGGCCTGTTTGTACGTGTACTTGAGTGTTTACCCGGCTATTAGCAGCTTGTAACATCGCCCCTTTGTTAAACACAATACAGACACGCCATACATACAAAACAGCAAGTTGACAAAACATCTTTAACATAATAAAACAAAAATGCTGGAATTATTCAACAAGACAGAGAGTATGTTAATATTTCAGGTGGAGGACCCTGTATCAGAGCTGAGTTCTGTGTAGGAGTCAGGTATTGTTCTCTATCTGCACTGTAGTCTGTGTTGCATATTAATGATTTTTTTTTGTTACTGAATCTGTTCCACAAAACTCCGTGCCCTCCCATTCACTATACCAGCCCCACCCTGGACTGACTGTCCAAATGCTCCAACCCTCTCTTGTTCGAGTTGAAAACCATTCGCCATTTCTCAGACCATCTCCATAACTAACCAAGTTCATAGACAATAGACAATAGACAATAGGTTCAGAAGTAGACCATTCGGCCCCTCGTCTGCACCGCCATTCTGAGATCATGGCTGACCAGTCACTATCAATACCCAGTCCCTGCCTTGTCCCCATATCCCTTGATTCCCCTATCCATCAGATATCTATCTAGCTCCTTCTTGAAAGCATCCAGAGTATTGGCCTCCACCGTCTTCCGAGGCAGTGCATTCCACACCTCCACAACTCTCTGGGAGAAGAAGCTCTTCCTCAACTCTGTTTTAAATAACTGACCTCTTATTCTCAATCTTTGAAATTTATTGTAACCTGTTGCAATATCAACCAGACTCCCAAATTTAGTATCAAACTTGATACCGTGCCATGTATATTCATATACAAATCAATGGCACGAATAACACATTAACGAGGTCTCGACACTGACACGCACGTCCCACTTGTCACAGGCCTCCATTCGCTAAATTCATCTTCAGTCATCTCCCTCTGCTTCTTGTCAACGAGCTCGGTGTGAATCCACCTCGCCAGCTCCCCGTGACTCCCACGTGACCGAACCTTCCCGATCAGCTGACATGCGGGATCTTGTTACAGACTTTACCAAAGTTCAGATGCAACATTACTGACCAACTTCACCCAACTCCCTAGTTAACTCTTAAATAATCTCCAAAATACTTGCCAGATATGATCTCCTATTGGGTAGTGTAGATGGTGACTTCCTCATAACCAACGTCCAACCGCCCGGGATTTCAGCTTCACTACAGACTCAGAAAATTCCGATCCCAGCTGCAGAATTACCAACCTGGACTGAAGCCCGTATACTGCCAGTTCCATATCCTTAGAGTCACCAGCCCAATATCATCACCCATACAAAGACGCTTTGGTGCCGGCGATTTGCCGTGGTGTTCCTGCCATTTCCGATTGACAAAGTACGATGAAATTGGACCCTAATGACCCTCTGCCGGGGCCGGTGCTCAGGCTGGTTCCTCGGTCTGTATAGAGGATGCGGATACACTTCAGCCGGAACCCAGCAGATAAACCGAGCACATTTGATCTCTGTGTCATCGCTGTGTGGGATCTTGTAGCAGGAACAAAATGTAAAGTTATAAAGTAGAAAATGCTGGGAACTCAGTACATCAGACTACATCTCTGAAAGGAGAAATGGTGGAAGACCCAGTTCCAGAACTGAGAATGTCCAAGATGCTGCCGATCTGCTGAGCGTTTCCAGTATTTTCTGCGCTTCACTTTAAATTTCCTGCAACTGGGGTATTTTCTCCCTCTTCATTTTAATGCACAGATAGTAAACTGATTGCCACCCTAAACTGTAAATACCATCCCACCCCAACTAATATGTTAGTTCTGAATTCATTCCTACCCTGGTGTAGTACATCCCACACAGCCAATACTCACAGCATCCCTTCCTCCCACTATCATTCTGTTACATTTGCTCCCGAGGCCACTGACTCTACGCTGAGAGGCGGTGCCACAGCGCGATGAAAAATGTGCAACTCTTCTTGCAGCTATAGTGGGCCGTTACCCTGGAAACAGAGGAAGTGGCTCACCAAAAATAACCGAAAAGGGAAATAACAAACTCAACATCAGATGCTGTGAGTTCAATTATGACAAAGATTAACACTGCAGCCATTTTGTAACGGTGAAACTAAAATTGAAATGGCTGCTTTTACCCTGCCACATGTTGTGTTCAATTAAACCTCTGGTAGTCCTAGCTAGCGAAAAACCAATTCTGGAAAAGATGAAAAACAATACTTCACAATGAAGACAAAGTTTGAAAGATATTGTTGAAATATATCATTGCAGCAATGGGATACAGGCTGGGCTGAGGTTGTACAAGATGGTTGATATATATCATTGAGGTGATGGGAGACAGAGGTTGAACAAGGTGGTTGATATCTATCATTGAGGTGGTGGGATACAGGCTGGACAGAGGTTGAACAAGATGGTTGATATATATCACTGAGGTGATGGGATACAGACTGGACAGATGTTGAACAAGATGGTTGATATATATCACTGAGTTGGTGGGACAGAGGCTGGACAGAGGTTGAACCAGATCGGCAGGGGATGAGCAGAAGGAGCCTGATGGGAGAAGGGGATCAAGGGCGGTCTCTGATGGTCCCTCGCAATGCACAGATCCTGAAATAATAGTACGCACTGGTAGATAATAGATTCCAATATAACAAAACCAGAACAAACAATAACAACTTTGGTATATGCCCTTTTCTACTCTACACACTTTATCAATGCACCGCAGGAAGTATCCCATCCCGATTCTTCACATCTTCATACGGATACTGCTCTTCCTTTAACTGAATGAAATAGCGGAGAACTGTGGACACAGCTGAGTACATCATAGAAGCCAACCTCCCCTACATGGACTCTGTCTACACTTCCCACTGCCTCAGTAAAGCAGCCAACATATTGAAAGATCCCCACAACCCTGAACATTCTCACTTCTCATGCTCCATCGGGGCGAAGATAAAATAACACAGAAATATGCCACAGGGCTCAAGGATGGTGTCCATTCTGCTGTCAGAAGCGATCAGAGTGATGAGTGGACTCCTGACCTCACAGTCTAAATCGATGTGACCTTGCACCACATATCTACCTGCACTGCACTTACTCTGTAACCAGAATGATTTGTTTTACCTCAGTGTACTGCTGCAATGTATTGATCTGTGTGGAGAATACCGGAGACACGATTTTCACTCTACCTCTGTACAAAATAAAGATTCCCTATTTCAATCGTGTGGAAATATCAGACAGCCTGGGTTTCTCCTTTGGAAATTCTGGAGGGAGTGTACACATTTCCGGGAAACCCAGATAAATGGACAAGACTTAATTCTCGCATTAATGGGGCCAGATATCGGGAAACACGGTCAGCATTTCGGCAAGTCGGAGCAATGGAAAGAAGATGGAAATAAACTTCCCAATACCCCGAGAGGACGTGAGAGATCTGGATCTCACTGTCCTGTCTGAACGGGGAAAGATGGAACTACTCATACACGTGGAGGAGTCTCCCGAGAGTTCGATTACTCTGTTTAACCCTCGAGTCTGCAAGAATACAATGGGCCGAACGGCCGCTTTCAGTTTGCAGGAAATATTTAAAACAATTATCGATCCCAGTCGTCGATCCAGGTGAAGTTTGGATCCGATAGCGGGCCAGGTGATGGAGGTAAAGTTCACCAGGTACATCTTAATGGATGGGTTCAGTCTCGGCATCACCATCTCATCCCGCTCCCGGGACCAGAACACCAGGGGCTGAGCGGCGGCTCATCTCAGGCGGTTCGGTGTGAAGGTCCCATAACCCGGACCGACCACGACACGTTCTGTCCAGGAAGCGGGACGGGGCCGCCAGTTCGGGGAAGTTAACGGGACTCTCTGCCCAACGTGAGGTTCCCCGCCCCCGGGAGCGGCTTCAGTACTCACCGATGGGAAATTGTCGGTTGCGTTCAACCCCAGTGACCGGCCTCAATACTGACCGATGAGAACATCATCAATTTGTCCGGAGAGCAGCGAGATCCGTCCACCGGCTCCACGCCGACGATCAGCTTCAACAGAGAACGGAAAGAAAACCCCCGCCCATCCGGAGACTGTGAGAGCGGGGGCGGGGCCTCGGAAGCGAAAACCTGAGATGCTGCAGATCTGCGTTTGAAATGAGAGCGAGGCACCGGTGACTCTGCTCCTCGCCCCTCACACACTGTCCGACCTACCTGCCGCATCCCCCACATTATTCCATATTTACACCAGCTACATTTTTATTTTCCCTAAGAATCTTCCCCGTCCCCATGGCTCCATCTCCCGGTTCTCAGAGGTAAGGGTTCGATTCCCATCCCGGTTTGACGTACAATTCCCACCTGAAAAGGAATTGTGCAGGCTATTTGAAATCAGTTCTATGTTTATAAACACTTTTTTCTATTCACATTCTTCCGGAGCGTCACTGGACAGGAACACTGAAACACCAAGTGAAAAACAGCAGGAGGAGGCCATTCAGCCCCTCAAACCATCAACAGGATGGCGGCTGCTCTCCCATCTCAGCCACATGTTTCTGTCCGATCCACATTGCCTCGATCCCTTCCGTCTCCACACATCTGCCGGCCTTTGTGTTTGTTTTATGTGAAGACGATCACTAAGGTGTGGCTCCTCCACCCTCAGGGCGGTTTCATCTTGACACAAGAGGAGGCCGTTGATCGAAACGTCGGAATGGGAATCAGAATTGAAATGTCCGGCCACTGCAAAGTCCCCCTTGTGGCAGATGATACACAGATGCTCGACGAAACGGTCTCCCAATTGATGGTGGGTCTCACCAATGTAAAGGACGCCGCATCGGGAGCACGGGACACAATAAATGTCCCCAGCAATAGATTCGAGATGAAGTGTTGCCTCACCTGGAAGGACTGCTTTGTGTCTCTGAATGGAGGTGAGGGAGGAGGGGTACGGCAGTTGTAGCACTTAGGCTTATGCAGGGATAAGTATCTGGAAGAAGATTAGTGAGGGGAGATGAATGAACAAGGGAATTGTGGAGAGAGTGATCCCTGTTGAACCCTGTTTGTGACATCCTAAACAGATTTGCATGAATGCAATCCCTACATTCATTAGTTATCCATTTACTGCAACAGAAACGTTATATATTCCATACAGTGAATGCTCAAGGCATCCGGGCACCCACACCGGTTCCTGAGGTCACTGAGGGGCGGTGACCAGAGAGCGATAAATATGTTCAACACTCCATAGCTTTGGTGGGCTGTCACCCTGGTGATGGAGGAACTGGCTCAGCAGAACTAACTGAAAATAGGAAATAAGGAATTCAACTTCACATGCTCTTTTTCATGAATTTATGAACATTTGGAGAGGCAAGGATTTATGACGAATAGACAGCTTGGCTTTGACAAAGGCAGGTTGTGCCTTACCGGCCTGATTGAATTTTCTGAGGATGTGACTAAACACATTTACAGAGGTAGAGCAGTAGATGTAGTGTATACGGATTTCAGCAAGGCACTTGATGAGGAACCCATGCAAGGCTTATTGAAAAATTAAGGAGGCATGGGATCCAAGCGGACATTGCTTTGTGGATTCAGAAATGTCTTGCTCACAGAACGCAAAATTGTTTGTAGATGGACGTCGCTGACTAGGGCTGTTCCTCAGGGATACGTTCTGGCACTACTTCTCTTCGTAAGTTTTATAAAGGACCTGGATGAGGAAGTGGAGGGATAGTTTAGTACATTTACTGATGACACAAAGGTTAGGGGTATTATGGATCGTTTGGAGGGCTGTCGAGGTTATAGCGGGACCCCGATTGGAAGCGAAACTGGGCTGAGAAGTGGAAGATGGGAGTTCGACCCAGATAAGTGTGAGGTGGTTCACTTTAGAAGGTAAATATGATGGCAGAATATAGTATGAATGATAAGACTCTTAGCAGTGAGGAGAATCAGAGGGATCTTGGGGTCTGAGTCCATAGGACACTCAAAAATGCTGCGCAGCCTGACTGTGTGGTTCAGAAGGCATACGGTGCATTGGCCTTCATCAACCTTGTGATTGAGTTCAAGTGCCAAGAGGTAATCTTACTGTTATATAGGACTCTGGTCAGACCCCACTTGGAGTTCTGTGCTTGGAGTGCAGTTCTGGTCGCCTCACTACGGGAAGGATGTGGAAGCCATAGAAAGGGTGCAGAGGATATTTACAAGGATTTCTCTGGATTGTGGAGCATGCCTTATGGGAATAGGGTGAGTGAACTCGGCCTTTTCTTCTTGGAGACCTAATAGAATGATGACTGGCATAGATCGTGTGGATAGTCAGAGGCTTTTTCTCAGGGCTGAAATGGTTTACATGAGAGGGCACAGTTTTAAGATGCTTGGGAGAAGGTACAGAGGCAATGTCAGGGGTAAGTTTTTAACTCAGAGTGGTGAGTGCGTGGAATGGGCTGCCGGTGACGGTGGTGGAGGCGGATACAACAGGGCCTTTTAAGAGACTTTTGGATACGTACATGGAGATAAAAAGAAGAGGGCTGATGGGTAACCCTAGGAAATTTCTAAAGTAGGTTCATGTTTGGGAGAGCACTGTTGGGCGAAGGGCCAGTGTATTATGCTGTGGGTTCTCTATGTTTCTCTGCTTCTGTGTTCTCAGTTCATCCCATACAGTCAATGCTCACAGTATCCTTTCCTCCCACTATCATACTGTTGCATTTGCTCCTGAGGCCACTGTCTCTGCACTGAGAGGCGGTGACCACAGAGCGATAAAAAAATGTGCCACTCTTCTTGCAGCTCTAGTGGGCCGTTACCCTGGAAACAGAGGAAGTGGCTCACCAAAAATAACCGAAAAGGGAAATAACAAACTCAGCATCGTGAGTTTAATTATGATAAAGTTTAACACTGCAGCCATTTTGAATCGAAGAATCTAAAATTGTAAAGTCGGCTTTTAACGTGCTGTTTACAATAATACTCTGATAGTTCTGGCTAACAAAACATGACAATAGTTAGCGATAAATAATATATTAACCTCTGCCGTGAATATACCCAGTGACAGCCCCATTCACCATCTGTTGCAACAAACTCCACAGATCGATTACTCTTTGGCTGAAGAAGTTTCTCTCAGTTTTGAAGGGAAGCTTGTTTATTCCGAGGCTGTCCTCTCAGACCCCAGACTCTCCGTCTGATGGAAACATCCTCCACCTGTCCACTGTCTCCAGGCTGTTCAGCATTCTGTGGGTTTAAATAAGACTCCGTCCCCCTCTATACTTCTGAACTCAATAGAGTACAGGCCAAGAGTCATCAAATGCTTGCCATATGAGCGGTGATTGATACGTTCGTGACCCAAGGTAGATGGAGTCAATTTTTGAAAACCCAGCACATTTATTTTTCAACATAGTCCCCTCCTACATTTACACGCTTAGTCCAGCGGTCGTGGAGCAAACGCATCCCTTCTTTGCAGAATTCGACATCTTGGACCTCCAGAGTTGGCCGACAGTAAGAGTGATTGATAGGTTCATGGCCAAAGGTAGGAGACGAGTTATTCAGCTCTCGTTACATGCACGTTCAGATCAACTCTTTGATCTAACTCATCTCCCACCTCAGGCCACAGACTTGTCAATCACTCCCCCCCGCCCGTACAGAAACCCTCTCGTTCCTGCGATTACTCTTGTGAACCACGAGAGCCACAGTTGTACTGAACACATCTGCTTCATTTCCAACGATTGACAGACAGGAGGCAATGAGGGGCGAACACCAAACTCACGGGTCTATTTCTACTGTTGCAAACACGGTACAGCCCATTTACTCACAGCCTCTCCCTGTGAGGGACGGGGTGCTAACTCATCCTCTCCTCGGTATGGCAGTCATTTCTTCCAAAGAAACTCCCGAAACAAACATCTGAGCCCAGAACAGAAATACTGGCTCAACACCTCATAAACCCGGGCAGCTTGAACCCCGGGGCCATTGTACTTGGATCTAAAACTGTGATATCACAGGACCTAACCTCACAGGGTCACACTGCTGAATCTGCCACTCACCGACCCCCGAATCCTCACACATCGTCCCCGCATCTCACACTGCGTGGTGTAATCAGAAAGTTCCCCATAGCCAATGCCCAGCACCCCGAGGCTTTTGATACACTCTGAAAGGAGGAACATCCAGCCCCCATCTGTGGAAGTATTGACCTGGGCCAAATCCCAGATACTGACAGGTCTGAATGACGAGTGTTTCCCAGGTAACAGCTCAATCCGCAACTCGCCCAGGAGTCCTTGTCGCCAGTAATGTGCTGCAGTGTCTCGGCCATTCAGAGTTCAAACAACAACAATCCGACATCAACCTGTGGCAGAACGGGAACCTGACTGGGTCAGAGATACTGACAGCTACATAGGCCCAGTGTTTCCCAGGTAACAGCTCACTCAGCAACTCGCCCAGGAGTCCTTGTCGCCAGTAATGTGCTGCAGTGTCCCGGCCATTCAGAGTTCAAACAGCAACACTCCGACATCAACCTGTATCAGGACGGGAACCTGATGATCCTCTGACTGAGCCAGAGATCGGGCTAGAAAACCTGGGCGCGGGGTAACAGCAGGCTCGGTACATCAGATTGGATCAGTGGAAAGAGAAACTGTGGAAGACCCAGTATCTGAACCGGGACTGTCCAAGACGCTGCCCGATCTGCTGAACGTTTCCACCATTTTCTCTTTTTACTTTAAATGATGCACAACTATTAACTGATTACACGATATTTGTGACGGTCAGAACAAATCAGCACAAATGTAATACCAATGTTCATTAGTTTTCTCTTCAATCCAATACAGGGATAATTCAGTCAATGCTCACAACATCCATCCCACCCCATTATCAATCTGTATTCTCTGCTTTCAACCCTCCTTCCGACAAAGATTGATACAGCAGACATTTTAACTTTGAAGATGAAATCGCAATGGCTGTCTTTAACTTACTACGTGCTGTATTCAATAAACCCTCTGGTAGTTCCAGGTACAAACACCGATTTCAGTATCAACTCTGTGAGGCAAAAATAAGACAACGGTAGAAGAGAGATTGTTGATATATAATCGTTGATGGGATACAGGCTGATCAGATGTTAACCGAGATGGTGTATATATCTTTGATATGGTGGAATACAGGCTGGAAAATGGTTGACCAAGATAGGTACACTTACATCCTTCATATACATGAGTAAAAATCTTTAAGTTTCCGTCTAAATATGCATGTGCAATTTATAGTAATTTATAATAAATAGTATGTTCAACAATAGAACATAAAATACGATTTTGTCAGCATGAATTAATCATTCTCATAGCCTGCTGGAAGAAGCTGTCCCGGATCCTGTTGGTGTCCTGTCTTTTATGTTGTGGAAACACGAGGAAATTTGCAGATGCTGGAAATTCAAACAGCACAACCAAAATGCCGGTGGAACACAGCAGGCCAGGCAACATCTATAAGGAAAAGCATTGTCGAAGTTCTGGGCCGAGACCCTTCGTCAGGACTAAGTGAAAGGAAAGATAGTAGAAGATTTAAAAGTAGTGAGGGGAGGGGGAACAGCGAAATGATAGGAGAAGACCGGAGGGGTTGGGATGAAACTAAGATCTGGAAAGGTGATTGTTGAAAGTGATACCGAGCTGGAGAATGGAAAGGATCATGGGACGGGAGGCCGAGGGAGAAAGAAAGGAGCAGGGGGAACACCAGAGCGAGATGGAAAACAGGCAAACAACTAAATATGTCAGGGATGGGGTAGGAAGGGGAGGGGGGGCATTAACGGAAGTTAGAGAAGTCAATGCTCATGCCATCAGGTTGGAGGCTACCCAGCCGGTATATAAGGTGTTGTTCCTCCAAACTGAGTTTGGATTAATTTTGACAGTAGAGGGGCCCATGGATAGACATATCAGACTGGGAATGGGACGTGGAATTAAAATGTGTGGACACTGGGAGGTCCTGCTTTTTCTGGCGGACCGAGCGTAGGTGTTCAGCGAAACAGTCGACCAGTCTGCGACGGTTCTCACCAATATATAAAAGGACACACCGGGAGCACCGGACGCAATAAACCACACCAGCCGACTCACAGGTGAAGTGTCGCCTCAACTGGAATGACTGTCTGGGGCCCTGAATGGTGGTGAGGGAGGGTGTAAGGGCAGGTGTAGCACTTGTTCCGCTTACAAGGGTAAGTGCCAGGAGGGAGATCGGTGGGAAGAGATGGTGGGGACGAGTGGACAAGGGAGTCGCGTAGCGAGCGATACCTGTGGAAAGCAGAAAGAGGGGTCTAGGGAAACAGGTGCTTGGTAGTGGGATCCTGCTGGAGGTGGCGGAAGTTACGGAAAATTATAAGTTGGACCTGGAGGCTGGTGGGGTCGTAGGTGAGGAGAAGGGGAACCCTATCCCGAGTGGAGTGGCGGGTGGATGGGGTGGGGGCAGATGTGCGGGAAATGGGAGAGATGCGTTTGAGAGCAGAGTTGATGGTGGAAGAAGGGAATCCCCTTTGTTTATAAACGGAAGACGTCTCCTTCGTCCTGGAATGAAAAGCCTCATCCTGAGAGCAGATGCGGCGGAGACAGAGGAATTGAGAGAAGGGGATAGCATTTTTGCAAGAGACAAGGTGGGAAGAGGAATAGTCCAGGTAGCTCTGAGAGTCTGTAGGCTTATAGTAGATATCAGTAGATGAGCCGTCTCCAGAGATGGAGACAGAAAGATAATGAAAGGGGAGTGAGGAGTCGGAAATGGACCAGGTAAATTTGAGGGCAGGGTGGAAGTTGGAGGCAATGTTAATGAAGTCAACGAGCTCAGCATGCGTGCAGGAGGCAGAGCCAATGCAGTCGTCGATGAAGGAAAAGAGGGGGACGGATAACCGTATAGACTTGGAACATGGACTCTTCCACAAAGCCAACAAAAAGGCAGGCATAACTAGGACCCATACGGGTGCCCTGGCTACACCCTTGGTTTGGATGAAGTGGGAGGAGCCAAAGGATAAATGATTGAGAGTAAGAACTAATTCCGCTGGGCAGAGGAGAGTGGTGGTAGAGGGGAATTGGTTAGGTCTGGAATCCAAAAAGAAGCGAAGAGCTTCGAGACTGTCCGGGTGAGGGATGGAGGTATTTAGGGACTGGACGCCCATGGTGGAAATAAGGCAGTGGGGGCGAGGGAACTTAAAATCATTGAAAAAATACAAAGCATGAGAAGTGTCACGACCATAGGTGGGAAGGGATTGAACAAGGGGGGATAGGACAGTGTCAAGGTATGCAGAAATGAATTCGGTGGGGTAGGAGCAAGCTAAGACACTGAGTCTACCTGGACAGACAGGTTTGTGGATCTTGGGTAGGAGGTAGAAACGGGAAGTGCGGGGCGTATAACGTTGGTGGCAGTAGATGGGAGATCCCAAGAGCTGATAAGGTTGGTAATGGTGTGGAAGACTGAGGCCTGGTGCTCCTTAGTGGGGTCATGATCGAGGGGTAAATAACAGGATGTATCAGCGAGTTGCCGCTGTGCCTCGGCCAGGTACAGGTCAGTACGCCAGACTACTACAGCGCCCCCCTTGAAAGCGGGTTTTATAGTGAGGTTGGGATTGGTGAGGAGGGAGTGGAGAGCAGTTTGTTCGGAATGAGTGAGGTTGAAATTGGAACAAGGTGTGAAGTGGTGAAGTCGAGTCTGTTGACGTTCCGTCGCCAGTTAGCAATAAAGAGATCCAGATCAGGCAGAAGACCAGAGTGGGGTGTCTATGAAGGGGGGTTGAAGACGGGAGAAAGGGTCATCGGTGGGGATGGGAGAGACCTTGCCAAAATGTGAGCTCGGAGACAGAGCCGGCGGAAGAAGAGTTCAGCGTCATGGCGTAGGCGGAACTCGCTGAGGTGTGGGCGAAGGGGGACAAAGGCGAGGCCCTTACTGAGGACGGCTCGTGCTGCCTCAGAGTGGAATGTCAGAGGGGATGGCAAAGACCCGGCACGGATGAGAGCCGGGATCAGAGGAGGGAGGGGGAGGGAGGCTGATTGAGTCATTGGAGAGGGGAGGGTTGGGCTGAGAGAAAAATGGAGGCTCCGAGTTTCCAGCGGTTAACGGTGGGATCTGAGGGGCAGTGGATTGTAGAGTGCTGGTGGTGGAAGGGGAGACGAGAGTCACAATCGAAGCTTGTGTGGAGTCGTTGGAGGCTGCTCCCACCCCCAAAGATGACCCCCTTCTCCTGCTTAAATTTCCAGCATTTGCGGACTTCCTCGTATTTCTGTTATCATTACACCTTTCCAAGATCTGTTTCCCTATCTGCTCCTCCATATACCTGTTACTATTGGGCGGACTATAAAAACACCCAGTAAAGTTATTGTCCCCTTGCTGTTCCTAACTTCCATCCGCAGAGACTCTGTAGACACCACCTCCATGGCCTCCACTTTTTCTGCAGCCGTGACACTATCTCTGAGCAACAGTGCCATGTCCCCACCTGTTTTGCCTCCCTCCTTGTCCTTTCTGAAATATCTAAGACCCGGCACTTGAAGTAACCGTTCCTGTGTCTGAGCCAACCAAGTCTCTGTAATGGCCATCACATCATATCTCCAAGTACTGATGCACGCTCTAAGCTCATCCGCTTTGTTCACAACACTCCTTGCAGTTAAATGGACACATCTCAAAGCGTCCGTCTGAGCACCTCACTTCTCTATCAGCTGCCTCTCGCACTATCTACAAGTTTTGTCTATTTGTGAGCCAACCTCCTCTTCCCCAGTCTCTTCAGTTCCGTTACCACCCCCAGCAATTCTAGTTTACACTCTCCCCATCAGCCTTTGCAAACCTCCCCGCCAGGATATTGGTCCCCCTGGGATTCAAGTGCCGCCCATCCTTTTTCTACAGGTCACACCTGCCCCAAAAGAGGTCCGAATGATCCAGAAATCTGAATCCCTGCCCCCTGCTTCAGGGCCTCATTTATCCTTCACCTCATTCTATTCATATTCTCAATGTCGCGTGGCACAGGCAGTAATACCGAGATTGCTACCTTTTGGGGTCCTTCTTCTCAATATGCTTCCAAACTCCCTATAGTCTTTTCTCAGGACATCTTTCCTTTTCCCACCTATGTCATTGGTGCCAATATGTACCATGACCTCTGGCTGTTCTCCCTCCCACTGCAGGATATCTTGGACGCGATCTGAAACATCCCAGACCCCGGCACCTGGGAGGCAAACTACCATCCGAGTTTCTTTCCTGTGTCCACAGAATTACCTGTTTGACCCCCTGACTATAGAGTCTCCTATCACTACTGCCTGAGTATAGGCGATGTTTCGGGGGTGGAGGGGGGGGGGTAGTGAAGCAAGGAGCTGGAGGTCGGTTGGCTAAAGGACTGGAGAAGGGAGAATCTGATAGGATTCTGACAGAAGGCCTTGGATGAAAGGGAAGGAGAAGAGTCACCAGAGGGAAGGGCAGGTTTGAAGATATAGTGAGAGAGCCTTCTAGAACTTCCGATAATTATACCCCTCCACCATTTTCCTTTACCAGCCCGACTCCCATTTCCGTCTCTCACCTTCCCATCGTCTTCCTCTGATGTTCACCCCCCTCCCTTCCCATTCTTCAGTGAAACTGAGAAAAGAGGCATTTCCACGTCCAAAACCGTTTCTTATTGTCAATCTTGTGACATCTGTTTATACGATTTCACAATATCTGGCACGGCCGCAGATTTACAGTTTGACAGAGATCCGTTACTTCAAACTGAAATGAGGAAAGTCAACACCATACACTAACTTACACTAAAACTGAATTTCCACTCAAACTTTGCCTTTGCACTTCGCTACAGATGCATATGATATGGAGAATAGGTTCCCACTACCCAAAACATGTATGTCCCTAATAACGTTTGAATGAAATAACTCCCACTCCTCCACTTGAAGGAGGCTATGGCAGATTATCCGCAGATAACCTGAAAAGCCGCACGTTCGGCAACAGACTGGTGAAAACCCCTGTGTATAGGCTCCACTGAGATTACATACATTTCTTATGGGAAGCAGGACCAGCAAGATACTCTAATCAGGCCAATGCTATATATAATTGCATCATGACCTTTCCCGTCAGTGAAGGGAGGTATTCGGAACGTATTAAACACAACGTTATGAATCTGCTTGTATACATTCACTGGCGTTTGAAATTCCATCACCTTGTCTTCCTCTACATCAACTCTCTCGAGACCCCCGACACTCATTGCGAATATATCAGCCCTACTCATCCATATATGGTAATCAGCCCACACCTTAATATTGATCTTTGTCTGCCCTTCAATATCCATTTGACAAATTGATCAGTTTCATTATCAGTTTCATTCCAGAACTGATAACCTTCTACTGCGACGTCAATCTAGACACAGTGAAATGCTTTTCTTGCGTGCCATTCGGTGCAGACAATTCAATACATAGGTATATCAAGGTGCTGCGTCAGGAAAAACTAAAACAATGTTGTGTTGTATTTATAGAGCAAGTGCAGTTCAGATTGCGTAATAAATAAATCCGACTATCTACCTCAACGACACAACGAAATTCCCCAATATTCATTGCTGCTGGTTTCACCACAATGACAGTGACGTTTTCAGCAAAATTAAAAGTGACATTGGAGCTGTGCCGAGCCTCAAAGTCAGAAGCACAAAAGAAATGAAGCAGAGGGAGTAAACATAAACCCTACGGTATACACGTACTGATGGCTAATCTGGCGATTTGTTTGCAAATCTGTACTGACTGGCGTCTGCAACTGAAGAAATCGAGGATCCAATTGCAGAAGGATGTACTGACACCAGGTTCTTGCAACTTATTGATTATATTTGTTGCCTGACTTATTGAATGCTGAGCTGCACTGAACAGCATCCTGATGTATGCGTCTTCACTGTCCAGATGTTCCAGAGCTTGAACCTTGTTTGACAAGGGTTTGACTATGTTCCGTACGGAAGGTTGGTTAGGAAGGTTCAATCATTAGGTATTAATATTGAAGTAGTAATATGGATTCAACAGTGGCTAGATGGGAGATACTAGCGTGCAGTGGTGGATAATTGTTTGTTAGTTTGGAGGCCGGTGACTAGTGTTGTCCCTTAGGAATCTGTATTGGGTCCAATGTTGTTTGTCATATACATTAATGATCTAGATGATAGGGTGGTAAATTGGATTAGTTAGTATGCAGATGATACTATGGTTGGTGGCGTTGTGGATAATGAAGTAGGTTTTCAAAGCTTGCAGACTGATTTAGGCCAGTTAGAAGAGTTGGCTGAACGATGGCAGATGGAGTTTAATGCTGTTAAGTGTGAGGTGCTGCACTTTGGGAGGAAAAATCCAAATCGGACATACATGGTAAATGGTAGGGCATTGAAGAATGTAGTAGAACAGAGTAATCTCTGAAATAATTCAAAAAGTGGAGCATTTACTTTGGGATTTGTTCCGCTTTGACAAATTTGTTCGTGGCGGGAGTATGAGATGTCCTCAGCGAGGGTAATGCCCTCTTGGCTGGTCCATCTCTGTTATTGGGTGTAACTAGTGACTGACATCGCTTTGCACCAATGGGAAGAGTGTAACTCCTCTGTAGACTGTGGGGTGGTGTGGGTGATTCAGGGAATTGTTACCTTAGTCGGTAAAGCTCAACCGTCTGTTGAAGGCTGCTCTTTCTAGTCCCCGGGGATATACCTCTCTGCTTGCAAAAGACTCTGCCAATTCCTGGGAATATAGTAACCATCAACAACACTCTCCTGGTACTGCCCATCACCTGCGCTTTGCTCTGCGCTACTGTCTGCCTGCCTGGTAATCCCCTTCCGATGCAAATCTCTGGAATATCTCACAAGATGCTGGAGGTACTCAACAGGTCAGGCAGCATCGATGGAGGAGAATAAACAATCAACGTTTCAGGCCAAGGTCCTTCATCGGACTGGAAATGAGGCAACATAAATTCTAGATATTGTTACATTACTTTCTGTTCTCCGTGGTCCTGATCCAAAATATCATACGTTTATTCTTCTCCATGGATGCTGCCTGACCTGCTGAGTTCAGCCAATATTTTGTGTCTTTGTGTTGCCCAAAACTGTCATCTTTCGGAGAATGTCTTGTCTTCCGGAGTAACTCGCCATTTTAGTGTGCATCACAATCTGTCCGAGGAGCAGGAGCAGACGGTAAATGTACTCCTTCCACGTGTGAGTGTGTTTCCCCAGAGATGTTAACGCTCTCTCTCATCTCTCTGCTCAGTTTTCACGAATATTTTGTGAATTGCCAATGTTGAATTAAACCCAGACATAGAATCAGCAGTGTGTTTATAAATTAAAATAATTCGCCAAAATACCCGTGTCCTTTCCCGATGTTGACGCCACTGGAGCTCCTCCACTGCTTGAACCTTGAACCATTTTGGTGAGAGGTGTGATCAGTTTGTGCTGCTCGGTAACAAAAAAAATGACAGGAGGGTCAAACATTAATTGAAAAACTCGGTTTTATTTCTAAACGGAGACAAACACTTCCAAACATCTTGGGCCGATCCACTGAAGCTTTGTCATGGACTGATCCACCTGCGCCCATCCACCCACAGTCACACAATGTCCATTTCCGATCTCCCCATGCGTTGTACACTGGGCCAGGATTATCCAGGGTATCTACTCTCTGTATTGCAGGCAATTCCCTTTTAGGAACCAATCTTGTGTCCTGGACCGGGAGTGATGTGTCAACGTAAAGGCAAAGCAGGCTGAGCAGACAGCACCCGCTGCTTTGGTCCTCCTACCACTGGTGGCGCTGCGGTGAGTAATGGACAAGTGTGACAGCAGTGTGGGCTGAAACATTTCTGCTGACGATGAGGCTTCCACTCCTCTTGTCACTGGATTATACAGATTTCTCAGCCACACCTGATTCTCACCGTTTCTTTCATTTTGATATCCCCTTGCATGGACATCTATGGCAATATATGATTTGAGTCTATATAGAATCACTCTGACATCCTGAACAATGCAATGTCACACTTAACATTGTGACATCTTGTCCAGAAACACTACATTTTCTCCGGAAGGATTTTAAGATCATTATTATCTCCTAAACTCCGGTCAACATGTTATTGAGTATTTAAAGACAAATACACTGCAGATGCTGTGGTGAAATCTAGACGTACAAACAGGCTGGATGTACTCAGCAGGTCAGGCAGCATCCGTTGAAATGAGCAGTCAACGTTTCGGGCCGAGACCCTTCGTCAGGACTGAGGAAGGAGGGGGCAGTGGTCCTATAAAGAAGGTAGGGGTAGGGGGAAGGTGCAGGTGAAAAACCAATCAAAGGAAAGATCAAGTGCTGGGGGAGGGAATAGGCAGGACAAGTGAAGAAGGAATGTAAAGGGTATGGGCACCCTTTACTACTACTATGGGTAGTAGAAGGAGGCAGAATTATGAGGGAGGTGAATCCGATGTTCGTACCAATTGGCTGGAGAGTACCCAGACGATATATGAGGTGTTGCTCCTCCAACCCGAGTTTGGCCTAATCATGGCAGTAGAGGAGGCCATGTATGGTCATATCCGAATGGGAATGTGAAGCAGAGTTGAAGTGGGTGGCAACCGGGAGATCCTGTCTGTTGTGGCGGACCGAGCTGAGGTGCTTGACGAAGCGGTCCCCCAATCTGCGTCGGGTCTCGCTGATGTAGAGGAGGCCGCAATAGATTACCCCAACAGGCTCACAAGTGCAGTGTTGCCTCACCTGGAAGGACTGTTTGGGGCCCAGAATGGTGGTAAGAGAGGAGGTGTAGGGACAGGTGTAGCACTTACGCTTGCAGGGATAAGTACCCGGTGGGAGATCTGTGGGGAGGGACGTGTGGACCAGGCAGTCACGGAGGGAATGATCCCTGGGAAAAGCAGAGAAGGGTAGAAAGGGAAAAATGTCCTTAGTGGTGGGGTGATTCCCTCACACGCATGTCCTCCATTTCCCGCAATTCGGCCCTCACCCCATTTTCTCGTCGCCACAACAGGGACCGTGTTTCCCTTGTCCTCACCTACCACCCCGTCAGCCTCCGGATCAAGCATATTATCCTCAGCGACTTCCGCCACCTTCAACAGGATCTCATATACCTCATATACCTCTCTCATGATTCTGCCTTTTACTACCCATAGTGCTTTCACCTTACATTCCTTCTTCACCTTTCCTGCCTATCCCCTCCCTGCTTCCCCTCCCCCACCCCTTGATCTTTCCTCTGATTGGTTTTTCACCTGGCACCTATCAGCCTTCTCCTTCTCACCCTCCCCCCACCTTCTTTATGGGGCCCCTGTCCCTGTCCTGACGAGGGCTCTCGGCCCGAAACGTTGACTGTTCCTTTCAACGGACGCTGCCCGACCCGTTGAGTTCATCCGGCCTGTTTGTACGTGTTCTTGAGTGTTTACCTGGCTATAAGCAGCTTGTAACATCGCACCTTTGTTAAACACAATGTAGACACGCCATACATACAAAACAGCAAGTTGACAAAACATCTTTAACATAATAAAACAAAAATGCTGGAATTATTCAACAAGACAGAGAGTATGTTAATATTTCAGGTGGAGGACCCGGTATCAGAGCTGAGTTCTGTGTCGGAGTCAGGTATTGTTCTCTATCTGCACTGCAGTCTGTGTTGCATATTAATGATTTTTTTTGTTGTTGCTCAATCTGTTCCACAACTCTCCGTGCCCTCCCATTCACTATACCAGTCCCACCCTGGACTGACTGTCCAAATGCTCCAACCCTCTCTTTTTCGAGTTGAAAACCATTCGCCATTTCTCAGACCATCTCCATCACTAACCAAGATGTCTTTGAAATTTATTGTAACCTGTTGCAATATCAAGCATACTCCCGAACTTTGTATCAAACTTGATACCGTGCCATGTACATTCATATACAAATCAATGGCACGAATAACACATTAACGAGGTCTCGACACTGACACGCACGTCCCACTTGTCACAGGCCTCCATTCGCTAAATTCATCTTCAGTGATCACCCCCTGCTTCTTGTTCTCGAGCCCGGTGTGAATCCACCTCGCCAGCTCCCCGTGAATCCCACGTGACCGAACCTTCCCGATCAACTGCCATGCGGGATCTCGTTACAGACTTTACCAAAGTTCAGATGAACATCACTGCCCAACTTCGCCCAACTCCCTGGTTAACTCTTAAATAATCTCCAAAATACTTGACAGATATGATCTCCTATTGGGCAGTGTAGATGGTGACTTCCCCATAACCAACGTCCAACCGCCCGGGATTTCAGCCTTACCGCAGACTGAGGAAATTCCGATCCCAACTGCAGAATTACCAACCTGGACTGAAGCCCGTATACTGCCAGTTCCATATCCTCAGAGTCACCGGCCCAATATCATCACCCATACAAAGACGCTTTGGTGCCGGCGATTTGCCGTGGTGTTCCTGCCATTTCCGATTGACAAAGTACGATGAAATTGGAACCTAATGACCCTCTGCCGGGGTGGGTGCTCAGGCTGGTTCCCCGGTCTGTATAGAGGATGCGGATACACTTCAGCCTGACCCCAGCAGCTAAACCGAGCACATTTGATCACAATCTTCCTGCTGTGTGGGATCTTGCCCAGCAGAGCGGGCTGCCATGTTTCCTGCAATGTAGCAGGAACAAAATGTGAAATTATAAAGCAGAAAATGCTGGGAACTCAGTACATCAGACTACATCTCTGAAAGGAGAAAAGGTGGAAGACCCAGTTCCAGAACTGAAATTGTCCAAGATGCTGCCGATCCGCTGAGCGTTTCCAGTATTTTCTCCTCCTCACTTTAAATTTCCTGCAACTGTAGTATTTCTGCCTCTTCATTTTAATGCACCGATAGTAACTGATTGCTACCCTAGCCTGTAAATATCACCTCACCCCAACAAGTTTGCTAGTTCTCAGTTATTTCAGACCCTGGTGTAAAACATCCCATACAGTCAATGCTCACAGCATCCTTTCCTCCCGCTATCACTCTGTTACATTTGCTCCCTAGGCCACTCTCTCTGCGCTGAGAGGCGGTGACCACAGAGCGATAAAAAGTGCAACACTTGCTGCAGCCCTGACAGGCTGTTACCCTGGAAACAGAGGAAGTGGCTCACCGAAAATAACCGAGAAAGGAAATAGCAAACTCAACTTCAGATGCTATGAGCTCCATTATTATAAAGGTTAACACTGCAGCCATTTTCTAACGGTGAAACTAAATTTGAAATGGCTGTTTTTACCCTGCCACATGTTGTGTTCAATTAAACCTCTGATATTTCCAGCTAGTGAAAAACTAATTTTGGAAAAGATGCAAAAGAAAACTTCACAATGAAGGCAAAGTTTGAAAGAGAGTTTGTTGATATATATCATTGCAGCATTGGAGTTCAGACTGGACAGAGGTTGAACAAGATGGTTGATATGTATCATTGAGGTGGTGGGATACAGATTGGACAGAGGTTGAACAAGATGGTTGATATATTTCATTGAGGTGATGGATACAGACTGGACAGAGATTGAACAAGATGGTTGATATATATCATTGAGTTGGTGGGATACAGACTGGACAGAGATTGAACAAGATGGTTGATATATATCATTGAGGTGGTGGGATACAGACTGGACAGAGGTTGAACAAGATGTTGATATTTATCATTGAGGTGGTGGGATACAGACTGGACAGATGTTGAACAATGTGGTTGATATATATCATTGAGGTGGTGGGATACAGGCTGGACAGAGGTTGAACAATGTGGTTGATATATATCATTGAGGTGGTGGGATACAGGCTGGACAGAGGTTGAACAATGTGGTTGATATATATAATTGAGGTGGTGGGATACAGGCTGGACAGAGGTTGAACAATGTGGTTGATATATATCATTGAGGTAGTGGGATACAGGCTGGACAGAGGTTGAACAAGATGGTTGATATATATCATTGAGTTGGTGGGATACAGACTGGACAGATGTTGAACAATGTGGTTGATATATATCATTGAGGTGGTGGGATACAGGCTGGACAGAGGTTGAACAAGATGGTTGATATATATCATTGAGGTGGTGGGATACAGGCTGGACAGAGGTTGAACAAGATGGTTGATATATATCATTGAGTTGGTGGGATACAGACTGGACAGATGTTGAACAATGTGGTTGATATATATCATTGAGGTGGTGGGATACAGGCTGGACAGAGGTTGAACAAGATGGTTGATATATATCATTGAGTTGGTGGGATACAGACTGGACAGAGATTGAACAAGATGGTTGATATATATCATTGAGGTGGTGGGATACAGACTGGACAGAGGTTGAACAAGATGTTGATATTTATCATTGAGGTGGTGGGATACAGGCTGGACAGAGGTTGAACAAGATGGTTGATATATATCATTGAGTTGGTGGGATACAGACTGGACAGAGATTGAACAAGATGGTTGATATATATCATTGAGGTGGTGGGATACAGACTGGACAGAGGTTGAACAAGATGTTGATATTTATCATTGAGGTGGTGGGATACAGGCTGGACAGAGGTTGAACAATGTGGTTGATATATATCATTGAGGTGGTGGGATACAGGCTGGACAGAGGTTGAACAATGTGGTTGATATATATCATTGAGGTGGTGGGATACAGGCTGGACAGAGGTTGAACAAGATGGTTGATATATATCATTGAGTTGGTGGGATACAGACTGGACAGAGATTGAACAAGATGGTTGATATATATCATTGAGGTGGTGGGATACAGACTGGACAGAGGTTGAACAAGATGTTGATATTTATCATTGAGGTGGTGGGATACAGACTGGACAGATGTTGAACAATGTGGTTGATATATATCATTGAGGTGGTGGGATACAGGCTGGACAGAGGTTGAACAATGTGGTTGATATATATCATTGAGGTGGTGGGATACAGGCTGGACAGAGGTTGAACAATGTGGTTGATATATATAATTGAGGTGGTGGGATACAGGCTGGACAGAGGTTGAACAATGTGGTTGATTATATCATTGAGGTGGTGGGATACAGGCTGGACAGAGGTTGAACAAGATGGTTGATATATATCATTGAGTTGGTGGGATACAGACTGGACAGATGTTGAACAATGTGGTTGATATATATCATTGAGGTGGTGGGATACAGGCTGGACAGAGGTTGAACAAGATGGTTGATATATATCATTGAGGTGGTGGGATACAGGCTGGACAGAGGTTGAACAAGATGGTTGATATATATCATTGAGTTGGTGGGATACAGACTGGACAGATGTTGAACAATGTGGTTGATATATATCATTGAGGTGGTGGGATACAGGCTGGACAGAGGTTGAACAAGATGGTTGATATATATCATTGAGTTGGTGGGATACAGACTGGACAGAGATTGAACAAGATGGTTGATATATATCATTGAGGTGGTGGGATACAGACTGGACAGAGGTTGAACAAGATGTTGATATTTATCATTGAGGTGGTGGGATACAGGCTGGACAGAGGTTGAACAAGATGGTTGATATATATCATTGAGTTGGTGGGATACAGACTGGACAGAGATTGAACAAGATGGTTGATATATATCATTGAGGTGGTGGGATACAGGCTGGACAGAGGTTGAACAATGTGGTTGATATATATCATTGAGGTGGTGGGATACAGGCTGGACAGAGATTGAACAAGATGGTTGATATATATCATTGAGGTGGTGGGATACAGACTGGACAGAGGTTGAACAAGATGTTGATATTTATCATTGAGGTGGTGGGATACAGACTGGACAGATGTTGAACAATGTGGTTGATATATATCATTGAGGTGGTGGGATACAGGCTGGACAGAGGTTGAACAATGTGGTTGATATATATCATTGAGGTGGTGGGATACAGGCTGGACAGAGGTTGAACAATGTGGTTGATATATATCATTGAGGTGGTGGGATACAGGCTGGACAGAGGTTGAACAATGTGGTTGATATATATCATTGAGGTGGTGGGATACAGGCTGGACAGAGGTTGAACAAGATGGTTGATATATATCATTGAGGTGGTGGGATACAGACTGGACAGAGGTTGAACAAGATGTTGATATTTATCATTGAGGTGGTGGGATACAGACTGGACAGATGTTGAACAATGTGGTTGATATATATCATTGAGGTGGTGGGATACAGGCTGGACAGAGGTTGAACAAGATGGTTGATATATATCATTGAGTTGGTGGGATACAGACTGGACAGAGATTGAACAAGATGGTTGATATATATCATTGAGGTGGTGGGATACAGACTGGACAGAGGTTGAACAAGATGTTGATATTTATCATTGAGGTGGTGGGATACAGACTGGACAGAGGTTGAACAATGTGGTTGATATATATCATTGAGGTGGTGGGATACAGGCTGGACAGAGGTTGAACAATGTGGTTGATATATATAATTGAGGTGGTGGGATACAGACTGGACAGATGTTGAACAATGTGGTTGATATATATCATTGAGGTGGTGGGATACAGGCTGGACAGAGGTTGAACAATGTGGTTGATATTTATCATTGAGGTGGTGGGATACAGACTGGACAGATGTTGAACAATGTGGTTGATATATATCATTGAGGTGGTGGGATACAGGCTGGACAGAGGTTGAACAATGTGGTTGATATATATCATTGAGGTGGTGGGATACAGAATGGACAGAGGTTGAACAATGTGGTTGATATATATCATTGAGGTGGTGGGATACAGGCTGGACAGAGGTTGAACAATGTGGTTGATATATATCATTGAGGTGGTGGGATACAGGCTGGACAGAGGTTGAACAATGTGGTTGATATATATCATTGAGGTGGTGGGATACAGAATGGACAGAGGTTGAACAATGTGGTTGATATATATCATTGAGGTGGTGGGATACAGGCTGGACAGAGGTTGAACAATGTGGTTGATATTTATCATTGAGGTGGTGGGATACAGACTGGACAGATGTTGAACAATGTGGTTGATATATATCATTGTGGTGGTGGGATACAGAATGGACAGAGGTTGAACAATGTGGTTGATATATATCATTGAGGTGGTGGGATACAGGCTGGACAGAGGTTGAAAAAGATGGGCAGGGGATGGGCAGATGGAGCCAGATGGGAGAAGGGGATGAAGGGCGATCTCTGATGGTCCTGAAATAATAGTACACACTAGTAGATAACAGATTCCAATATAACAAAACCAGAACAAACAATAAGAACTTTGGTATATGCCCTTTTCTACTCTACACACTTTATCAAAGCACCGCAGAAAGTATCCCATCGCGATACTTCACATCTTCATCCGGCTACTGCTCCTCCTTCAACTGAATGAAATAGCGGAGAACTGTGAACACAGCTGAGCACATCATAGAAACCAACCTCCCCTCCATGGACTCTGTCTATACTTCCCACTGACTCAGTAAAGCAGCCAACATAATGAAAGATCCTCAGAACTGTGGCACTTCTAATACTCCCATCGGGCCGAAGATAAAATAAAACAGAAACACACCACCAGGCTCAAGGACAGTGTCCATTCTGCTGTTAATAAGCGAACAGCATGATGAGTAGACTCCTGACCGCACAATCTAAATCAATGTGACCTTGCACCACATATCTACCTGCACTGCACTTTCTCTGTAACTAGAATGATTTGTTACACCTCTCACCTGCCAGCCTTCTCCTTCCCACCCTCCTCCCACCTTCTTCATAGGTTCCCTGCCCCTCCTTCTTCAGTCTTGACAAAGAGTCTCGGCCCGAATCGTTGACTGTCCTTTTCCACGGATGCTACCCGACTTGCTGAGTTGATCCAGCTTTGACCCCAGCATCTGCAGAGTATTTTGTGTTTATGATGATGGCTCCTCTCCTATTTCAGCCACAGGTTTTTCCTCGATTCATCCGTTCTGCTGATCCCTGTTTCCCTCCAGGAAACAGGGTGGTGAATCTCTAAAATAAATACTCTCTAACCGCTTTGCTAATCCTCTATAGAATTAAACGTCATCTTCTGCTGCCCCGTGTTGCCCAAACCACTCATGTTCCACTCCCGTTACTATTTCCAACTTCCCATCTCCCCCCTCACCTGGATCTACGTCCCACTCCCTAGTTCTTGCCCCATCCCGAACCCGCACTTGTTTTCTCTGACTTTTCCCCGTCTGCTCTCAGTCCAGAGGGAGGGTCTCAGACCAGAATGTTGACAGTCCATTCCCCTCCACAGATGCTGCCCGAACCACTGAGTTCCTCCGGCAGTTTGTTTTTTGGTCTGTATAACCCACATTATTATGGGCAGCTGGATTTCACACCATATTCCAGGTACAGTCTCAACGAACCCCAGATGTTCAACACTCCTTGCTCTGGTGGTTTGTTACCCTGGTGATGTAGGAAGCAGAACTAACTGAAAAAGGAAATAAGGAACTCAACCTCACATACTCTGAACTTCATTATGACAAAGATGAATACTGAGCTGTCAGCCATTTTGTAATGGGGAAGCTAAAATTCCAGTGGCTGTTTTAACCCTGTCTCGAGGTGCATGCAGTAAATATATTGGTAGTTCCATATCTACAGAACTTTCAGCAGATCCAAAATCAAACAAGTTGTTGGATGTGGCCTATCTGTTCCAAATGTCAACTGTGGGATATTTACAAAGGGCATCAGACAATGCATTCAAAGGCAATACGAGTGAATCTGCTGATGCTGGAAATTAATTTAAAAAATGAAATGCTGGCAGAACTCAGCAGGCCAGGCAGCATCTATGGGAGGAGGTAATAACGACGTTTCGGGCCGAAACCCTTCCTCAGGAGTGAAGTAACATAGGATGGTCGAGGTGGGATAGGAAGTGGGGGGAGGGATAAAGTAGAGAGCTGGGAAGTGATAGGCTAGAGGGAAATGGTGGAGAATTATGGGAAATAAAAGAGAAAGAAAGGCAGGGCTGGGGGGAGAGATTATAGTGAGGGGGAAAGAGAGAGAAAGAGAACCAAAGAGAAACATCTCTCCCCCCAGCCCTACCTTTCTTTCTCTTTTATTTCCCATAATTCTCCACCTCCCCCCCCCATCCCATTTCCCTCCAATTCTTATTCCCCCTCGACTTCCCATGTTATTTCACTCATGTTGAAGGGTTTCAGCCCGAAACGTCGTCACTACCTCCTCCCATAGATGATGTCTGGACTGCTGAGTTCTGCCAGCATTTTGTGTTTTTATTTATTTCACACAATGCGTTGTTGTGATAACCATGAAGTTTCCTTCTTTGTTTAATTAAGTGGTTAAAACTTTCGTCACATTCCTGTGTCTGCAAATATCTTCTAACTGCGATCAACCCCCGGCATTGATACAGGTGGACTTCAGATCCTGCTACTGGACAGAATGATGAAAGCGAAGTTCCTCAGATACAATTAAATGGATTGAGATTGTGACCTCAGGTTCCAGATTCCCCTACTGTTGAAAACATCTTGTCCCCATCGACTCTATCCAGAACATAGGATTTCACTGAGGTTCCTGTTCCCAGAGTCACCATCCCTCCATCGATAATAGGAGCAGAGACTTATCCAACTTCCGTTAATGCCCCTCCCCCCTTTCTTACCCCATCCCTGCAATATATATTATCCCCCCTCCCTTTTTTTTCTGTCTCTGCCCATCACTCTGCCTGTTCTCCATCTCCTTCTGGTGCTCCCGTACCCCTTTCTTTCTCCCTAGGCCTCCCGTCCCATGATCCTTTCCCTTCTCCAGCTCTGTATCCCTTTGGCCAATCATCATTCCAGCTCTCAGCTTCACCCCACCCCCTCCGGTCTTCTCCTATCATTTTCACCTCCACCCCACTACTTTCAAATCTCTTACTATCTTTCCTTTCAGTCAGTTCTGACAAAGGGTATCGGCCCGAAACGTCGACTGTGCTTTTCCTTATAGATGCTGCCTGGCCTGCTGTGTTCCACCAGCATTTTGTGTGTGTTTGAATAAGCAGCATCTGCAGATTTCCTCCTGTATTCCTCATACATAAAGCATTTCATTCCAGAATCACTCTTGTGAACTTTGTAAACAACAACTGTAATGAGCACATTCTCATAAATAGCAGACAATGTGGTAGTAGGATAAATTATTGAGAAAACCTGTTATTTCCTCCCCGCTCCGCTAACAGTTACAAAATAACATCTGACGTTCAGCGTGCTCATCTGCGCACGAAGCCGTAAGAGATGGGAGAGATCGTCTATGACATCTCTGTGCCTGTGTTTACTTGGGAGACAGATAGAGACTATAGAAATGAGGAGAGTCAGTCAGGACACGGATTGTGTACAGATTACACGACAGGAGTTTGCTGCCTTGAGGAGAATTAGGATGGATAAATCCCCAGGGCCTGACAAGGTCTCCCTCGGACCCTGTGACAGGTTGGTGCAGGAGGCTTGGCAGACACGGATGTTGCTGTCATTTTAGGAACTGAGTTACAGGGGTAGTTTGAACAGATTAGTTATTGATAACCTGGAGAACATGAGAATCAGGAGAGATGCTCGCAGGGGTTCGGGACCATTTTCTGCTATGCTCAACGGTGGGGCCTGCGGACACCAAGTTGGAAACCCCTCCTAGAGCATACAAACCTATAATTGTATAAATAGGGCGAATGCATGTAGGCTATTGCCCTTCGGGATGGGTGAGGGCGTGGATTTGGGCCGAAATTTTAAATATTTAAGGGTAATTTGAAGGTGCTTCACTGAGAGGCCGTGATCACGGAGCGATAAACATTTGCAACAGGCCTTGCAGCTCTGGTGGTTTGTTACCCTGGAAATGGAGGAAGTGGCTCACTAAATGTAACCGAAAAAGGAAATAACAAACTCAGCATCAGATGTGTGTTTCATCGTGACAAGGATTAACACTGCAGCCATTTTGTAATGGTGAAACAAAAATTGTAAAGGCAGCTTTTACCCTGCCACGTGTTGCAATCAATTTAACCTCTGGTAGTTCTAGCTAATTAAAAAAAAATGCTGGAATAAATGGAAGACAAAACGTCACAATTGAGACAATGTTTAGTAGAGAGACTGCTGATATATATCATTGAGGTGGTATGACGCAGGCTGGACAGATGTTGAACAAGATGGACAGGAAATAAACAGATGAAACTGGGAGGGAGATGGAATCAAGGGCAATGTGTGATGGTCCTCAAGCAATACACCGTACTGAAATAATAGTACACTCTGATAGATAACAGATTTCAATATGACAAAACCAGAACAATCAATAAAAATTGTGGTATATGTCATTTTCCACTCTACAATCTTTATCAATGCTCCACAGAAAGTATTCCATCCCGATGCTTCACATCTTCATACGGCTATTGCACTTCGTTTAAATGAATGAAATAACAGAGAACAGTGGGCACAGCTGAGCACATCATAGAAGCCAACCTCCCCTCCATGGACTCTGTCTATATGTCCTGCTGCCTCAGTAAAGCAGCCAACATAATGGAAAACCCCCTTCACTTCTCAGTCTCCGATTGGGTCGAGAATAAAATTAAACAGAATCGTAACACCAGGCTCAAGGACAGTTTCCGTTCTGCTGTTATAAGCGAGATGAATGTTCCCCAGTGTGATGAGATGGACTGCTGACCTCACAGTCTAACTAGATGTGACCTTGGACCACTTATCTACCTGTACTGTACTTTCTCTGTGACCATAATGATTTGTTACACTCTGTTATTGTTTTACCTTATATCACCTCGATGTACTGTTGTAATGCTTGATCTACGTGAGTGATGGCAAAGACAGGATTTTCACTGTGCCTCGTTTCATGTTAAATAAAAATCCCCATTTCAATCGTGTGGGAATATTAAACAGCCTGGGTTGCTCCTTTGGAATTCCGGAGAGAGTGTACACATTTCCGAGAAACTCAGATAAATGAGAAAGACTTAATTCTCGCATTAATGGGGCCAGATATCGGGAACACTGTCAGCATTTCGGCGACCCGTAGAAATGGAAAGAAGATGGAAATAAACTTCCCAGTCCCCCGAGAGGACGTGAGAGATCTGGATCTCACTGTCCTCCCTGAACGGGGAAAGATGGAACTACTCATACACGTGGAGGAGTCTCCCGAGGGTGCGATTACTCTGTTTAACCCTCTGTCTGCAAGAAAACAACGGGCCTAACGGCCGCTTCCAGTGTGCTGTAAAACCATTATCGACACCAGGCGTCGATCCAGGTGAAGTTTGGATCGGCTACCGGGCCGGATGATGGATGTAACGTTCCCCAGGTACAAGTGAACGGATGGGATCAGTCTCGGCAACACCACCTCATCCCGCTCCTGGGACCCGAGCAACAGAGGCGGAGCGGCGGCTCATCTCTCCAGCGGTTCGGTGTGAAGGACCCGCAACCCGTTCCAACCCCGGGCAGGTTGTGTCCAGGAAGTGGGACGCGGCTGCCCTTTGGGGAAGTTAACGGGACTCACTGAACAACGTCAGGTCTCCCCCCAGAAGTTGTCGGTCCCGTTCCCTCTCAGGACCGGCCTCAATACTCACCGGTAGGAACTTGATCAATTTGTCCCGCAGACAGTGATCCGACCCCCGGCTCTACTCCGACTATCCGCTTCAACACTGGAAGGAAAGAAAACCACCGCCCATCCGGGGACTGTGAGAGCGGGGGCGGGGCCTCGAAAAGCCGCAGATGCTGCAGATCTGCGTTTGAAATGGGAGCGAGAAGTGGATCACGTGACGGGTGGAGGTTCTCCCACCTGAACCGGTGTCACACGCTGCCCGACCTACCTGCCGGATTTTACACATCATTTCATATTTACACCAGCTAGTTTTTCCCTCAGTGCCTTCGCCGTCCCCTCAGCTCCACCTTCCGGTTCTCAGGGTTACGGGTTCGATTCCCATCCCGGTCCGATACACAATTCAAACCCAAACCGGAATTGTACTTTTTACATTCAAATCAGTTCTATAGATACAAACACAAATTCCAATTAACATTCCTGCAGGACTTCGCTGTACAGGAACACTGAAATATCAAGTGAGAAACAGGAAGAAGTGGCCATTCAGCCCCTCTAACCGTCAACAAGATGGCGACTGCTCTCCCATCTCAGCCTCATGTTTCTGTCCGATCCTCATTTCTTCGATCCCTTCCTTCTCCACACATTTGCCGGTCTCTGTTTTATGTGAAGACGATCAGTGAGACTTCATCGTCCTCCAGGAATCAGTCTGGTGAATCTCTAAAATAAATACTCTCTAATTTCTTGTAATCCTCCGTGGAATTAAATACAATCTTCCGCATCCCCGTCTTGCCCCAACCACTCTCATTCCACCCCTTGTCTCTATTTCCACCTTCCCACCTCTCTCTCACCTGGACCCACCTCTCACTTACCAGCTCTTTCCCCGTACCCACCCCTCACCTCTTTTCTCTGACTATTTCCCGTCCACTCTCAGTCCAGAAGGAGGGTCTCGGCCCGAAATATTGACGGTCCATTTACCTCCACAGATGCTGCCCAGGTATTGCCTCACCTAGAAAGATTGTTTTGGACTCTGAATGGAGGTGTGGGAGGGGGTGTACCGGTAGGTGTAGCACTTAGGCCGTATGCAGGGATAAGTATCTGGAGGAAGATTAGTGAGGAGGGATGAATGAACAAAGGGATTGTGGAGGGAGTGATCCCTGTTGACCACTGAGGGGCGATAAAATTGTTCAACACTCTGTAGTTACCCTGGTGATGGAATAGGTGGCTCAGCAGAACTAACTGGAAATAGGAAATAAGGAACAACCTCACATGCTCTGAGTTTCATGATGACAAAGATGAATGTTGAGCACTCAACCATTTTATAAGGGGGAAGGTAAAATTCTAATGGCTGTTTTAATTCTGTCTCGAGCTGCCTCCAGTAAATCTGTTAGTAGTTCCATCTCTACAGAACTTCCAGCAGTGCAGAAGCTGTTCCAAAATCAAAACACATTGCTGGATGCGGCCTGTCTGTTTCAAATGTCAACTATAGGATATTTACAAAGGATATCACACAATACATTGTGCGATAACCATTAAGTGTCCTTTTTTGTTCAATTAAGTGGCTAAAAATTCCATTATATTCTCGTGTCTGCAAAATGACATATAACTACGATCAACCCTGGCATTGATACAGGTGATATTCAGATCCTCCTACCGGACAGAAGTATAGAAGAGAAGGTCCCCAGGTATAAATAAATAGATTGAGATTGTGATCTCAGATCCTAGACTCTCCTACTGCTGAAAACATCTTGTCCCTATCACTCTATCCAGTCCTCAGGAATTCATTGATATTTCTGTTCCCAAGTCACAATTTTGCACAGGCCCAGAGACATCAGATGCCCCTTATACATAAAACTTTTCATTCCAGAATAATTATTATGAAATTTGTAAACAATAACTGTCATGAGCACGTTTCCAGAATAATAGACAAGTTGGTGGCAGGATAATTTATGGAGAGAAATTGTCCTTTCCTTACTGCCCCGTTGGCGGTCACAAAATATCTCCCGATGTTCAGTGTGCCAATCTATGCATGGAGCCGAAAGAGATGGGAGAGATTTTAAACAAATTCTGTGTGCCTGTGTTTCCTTGGGAGACAGGAAGGGACTGTGGAAATGACGAAAGCCGGCCAGGTCATGGATTGTGCACGGATTACACAACAGGTGCTTGCTCTCTTGAGGTGCATTCGGATGGATAAACCCCAGGAACAGGGTAGAGACTGCAGTAGCCCTGTCGGACACGGATGATGCTGGTATTTAAGGAGTAGAGTTAGAGGGGTAGGTTGAACAGGTTAGAAATTGTTTCGCTGAAGCACAGGAGAATGAGGGGAGATGCTAGCAGAGGTCCCCAAACTTTTTCATACGGTGGATCCCTACCAGTCGGCGGGACTGTGGACCCCAGGTTAGGAACCACGCTAGAGGTAAACAAAACTATGATGGTAGAAATAGGGTGAATAGGTTTCGCCCCTAATGTTCGGTGTGCTCTTGGTGTTAGGGCAAGAAGTGGAATATTTAAAGGGAATCGGACTAGGAACTATCTCACTCAGAAGGTGACATGAAAGCGGATGCAGGTTTCAAATGTAGTATATAGGAGAAGTTTGTATGGTTACATGGATGAGGGAGGTATTGAGGGATATGGACTGGGTGCAAGTGGATGGGTCCAGGCAGAGGAAGACACAGACTAGATGGGCCGAAAGCCCTGTTTCTGTGCTGTAAGATAGCGAATTTAAATTGAACGTCCCACACAATTCTATTTCCCAGGAGACTAAATAATTTCAACGTAATGTTCTAAAACGTTGCAAATACAAGAAACACTCAGGAGATAAAGAATATCTGTGGAGAGGAGCAAAGTTAATGATTCAGCTCCAACCCCCTGTGTCGGAATGGCTTCAAACATTTTCTGATCTGATTTCAGGTCTCTAACAATATGATCGTTCCTTTAATTTCCAGCTGCTGACAGACAGGCGACAGGAGCGGGAATTTCCAAATACGGTGGGAATATTGATCCCCAGGTCGATAACCAACGATGCAAACACTGAACTGCTCGTTCCAGACACTCACTCGCTCTGTGTGTTGAGATTTCCTCTCCAGTGTCTCTCATCTTTGCTCCATTGTATCTGGGTCCTTTGGCTTCGGACTCCCCGACACTGGGGAACAATCATTGGTATATTTGACTGGGCATTAACGGCATTGCAGACTACCATATAACCATATAACAATCACAGCACGGAAACAGGCCATCTCGGCCCTCCTAGTCCGTGCCGAACTCTTAATCTCACCTAGTCCCACCTACCCGCACTCAGCCCATAACCCTCCACTCCTTTCCTGTCCATATACCTATCAAATTTTACCTTAAATGACACAACTGAACTGGCCTCTACTACTTCTGCAGGAAGCTCATTCCACACAGCTATCACTCTCTCAGTAAAGAAATACCCCCTCGTGTTTCCCTTAAACTTCTGCCCCCTAACTCTCAAATCATGTCCTCGCGTTTGAATCTCCCCTACTCTCAATGGAAACAGCCTATTCACGTCAACTCTATCTATCCCTCTCAAAATTTTAAATACCTCGATCAAATCCCCCCTCAACCTTCTACGCTCCAATGAATAGAGACCTAACTTGTTCAGCCTTTCTCTGTAATTTAAGTGCTGAAACCCAGGTAATATCCTAGTAAATCGTCTCTGCACTCTCTCTAATTTATTGATATCTTTCCTATAATTCGGTGACTAGAACTGCACAGAATATTCCAAATTTGGCCTTAACAATGCCTTGTGCAATTTTAACATTACATCCCAACTTCTGTACTCAATGCTTTGATTTATAAAGGCCAGCGTTCCAAAAGCCTTCTTCACCACCCTATCTACATGAGACTCCACCTTCAGGGAACTATGCACTGTTATTCCTAGATCTCTCTGTTCCTCTGCATTCCTCAATGCCCTACCATTTATACTGTATGTTCTACTTGGATTATTCCTGACAAAATGTAGAACCTAACACTTCTCAGCATTAAACTCCATCTGCCAACGTTCAGCCCATTCTTCTAACCGGCATAAATCTCCCTGCAAGCTTTGAAAACCCACCTCATTATCCACAACACCTCCTACCTTAGTATCATCGGCATACTTACTAATCCAATTTACCACCCCATCATCCAGATCATTTATGTATATAACAAACAACATTGGGCCCAAAACAGATCCCTGAGGCATCCCCACTAGTCACCGGCCTCCATCCCGATAAACAATTATCCACCACTACTCTCTGGCATCTCCCATCCAGCCACTGTTGAATCCATTTTATTACTCCAGCATTAATACCTAACGACTGAACCTTCTTAACTAACCTACCATGTGGAACTTTGTCAAAGGCTTTGCTGAAGTCCATATAGACTACATCCACTGCCTTACCCTCGTCAACATTCCTCGTAACTTCTTCAAAAAATTCGTTTTTCACCAAACTACGTCAGGGACGTTACGTACTCTGAACAATGCTTCGAGGCACCCAACACAATCCAGCCACGAACGCTACCCCATCCTACGTTTGAATAGATTGCAATAGGTACATTTAATATCAGGCAAATGTATACGATATAAATCCTGAAATTATTTTTCTTCGCAAATATCCATGAAAACAGAGGAGTGCCCTAAAGAATGAATGACAGTTAAATGTTAAAACCCCCAATCCCCCCAACCTACCCCTCCCATGCATGAGCAGCAGAAAAGCAACAACCCCCCCCCCCCACCACTGGCAAAAACAAACATCTGGAACCCCCACCGAACACTCAAACGTGCAGCAATGCATCAATAAAAATAAAGATTTGCAGGACCATCTAAATACAGCCCTGCATTTAGGGCTGTTTCAGCCCTGTTTCAGTGTTGGACTGAAACAACCTGCTTCAGAAAGTCAGGATGTAGAACCGCTCATCACTCCCAATCATCCTCAACACGGGCTGTGTGCTGAGCCCATTGCTGTACACTCTGTTCACACATGACCGCACGGCCAAACACCCGGGGAATCACATTGTCAAGTTCGCCAGCGTCACGACAGTTGTGGGGTCCATCACATAACAATGAAATGACATAGAGAGAAGGGCTCAAGGCCGGGTACACCTCAACCCACAAACTCACCCCACCACACCCTCATTACCACGAGTTTAACATTTCCTGGCATTCTCCATATGTACAGATACTCCTGTGCCTAACCTCACTTTATGGACATATCACCAATGTTTTAAGCTATGAGATGCTTTTATATAATGCTGATATGTTTTTCTGCGATTTTTGTTCCTGCGTGAGATCCACAGCAACAATGATTTATGTTCCCCTTAATTTGTCGATTTGAGGAGTTTGTTGCAACAGATGGTGATTGAGGCTGTTACTGGGTATATTCACCGCAGTGGTTAATATATTATTGATCGTTAAGTATTGATCATTTTTGTTAGCCAGAGCTACTAGACGATTAATTGAATGCAGCACGTCAAAAGCAGACGTCACAATTTTAGATTCTTCATTTCAAAATGGCTGCAGTGTTAAACTTTATCATAACGAAACTCACAGCATACGATGTTGAGTTTGTTATTTCCCTTTTGGGTTATTTTTGGTGAGTCACTTACTCTGTTTCCAGGGTAACGCCCCACTAAAGCTGCAAGAAGAGTTGCACATTTTTATCGCTCTGTGTTCACTGCCTCTCAGGGCAGGGAGAGTGGCCTCGGGAGTAAATACAGCGGCATGATAGTGTGAGGAAAGGATGCTGAGAGCATTGGCTGTATTGAATGAACTGAGAACACAGAAGCATAGAAACATTGAGTACCTACAGCATAGTGCACAGACCCTTCGGCCAACAGTGTTGTCCCAAACATTAACATACTTTAGAGATTTCCTAGGGTTACCAGCCCTCTACTCTTCTAAGCTTCACATACCTATCCAAAAGTCTCCTAAAAGACCGTAATGTATCCGCATCCACCACCGCCGCCGGCAGCACATTCCTCACACTCACCACTGTCTGCGTAAATTAAACTGAGCCCTGACATCGCCTCTATACCTACTTCCAAGCATTTTAAAACTTGCCCTGGGAAAAAGCCTCTGACAACCCACAGGATCAATGCCTCTCATCATCTAATACACCTCTATCAGGTCACCTCTCATCCTCCATTTCAAGAAGAAAAGACCACCCAACCTATTCCCATAAGGGTTGCTCCCAATCCAGAAAAAATCCTTGTAAATCTCTTTTGCACCCTTTCTATGTTTTCCACATCCTCTCTGTAGTGAGGTGACCAGAACTCAGCACAGTACTCCAAGTGGGGTCTGACCTGGATGCTGCATAGCTGTAACATTACCTCTTGGGTCTTGAACTCAACCCCATGATTGATGAAGTTCGACACACCACATGCCTTCTGAACCACAGTCAACCTGCGTAGCAGTTTTGAGTGTCCTATTAACTCGGATCCCAAGATCCCTCTGATCCTCCACACTGCCATGAGTCGCCATTAATACTATATTCTGTTGTCATATTTGACCTACCAAATGAACCACTTCACACTTATCTGGGTTGAACTCCGTCTGCCACTTCTCAGCCCAGTTTTGAATCCTATCAATGTCCTTCTGTAACCATGGACAGCCCTCCACTCTATCCACAACACCCCCGACCTTTGTGTCATCATCAAATTTACTAACCCATCCCTTCACTTCCTCATCCAGGTCATTTATAAACATTGCGAACAGAAGTGGTGCCAGAACAGATCCTTGAGGCACAGCACTGGTCAACGACCTCCATGCAGAATATGACCCGTCTACAACAACACTTTGTCTTCTATTGGCAAGCCAGTTCTGGATCCAGGAAGCAATGACCCCTCGGACCTCCTGCTTCCTTACTTTCTTAATAAGCCTTGCATGGGGTACCTTTTCAAATGCATTGCTGAAATGCATATACACTACATCTACTACTCTTCCTTCATCAATACGTTTCATCGCATCCTCAAAAAATTCAATCAGGCTCGTAAGGCACGACCTGCCTTTGACGAACCCATGCGGACTATTCCTTATCATATTATGCCACTGCAAATGTCCATAAATCCTGCCTGTAGGATCTTCCCGATCAATTTACCAAACTCTGAAGCAAGGCTCGTTGGTGTATACTTTCCTGGGCTATCTCTACTGCCTTTCTTAAATAAAGGAACAACATCCACAACCCTCCAATCAATTAATATCTTTGCATTTAAAATAAGAGAAACTGCTGTTGCAGGAGATTTAAAATAAAATGGTTGAATGTTGGAAACTTTCAGCAGATCTGCAGCATCTCGGACAGTCCCAGTTCTGAAACTGGGTCTCCCACCATTTCTCCTTCACGGATGTACCCTGATGTACTGAGTTCCCAGCATTTTCTATTTTATAATTTTACATTATGTTTCTGCTACCCTGAGGGAAACATCGCAGCCAACTGTGCTGGGCAAGATCCCACAGTGCAAGAAGACAGTGATCAAAGATAGTTTAGCCGCTGGAGACAAGGTGAAGTGTATTCGTATCCTCTCACAATCTACAGCCCGGTAAACCAGCCTGAACAACAGCGCGGGCAGAAGGTCCTTAGAGTCCCGTCCCACCTTAGATTGTGAATCAAAAATGGCAGGAACACAACGGCAAATCGCCGACAACAAAGCAACTGTGACTGGGTTATAATGTAGGGATGGAGTCTCTAAGAACATGCAACTCACAGTATATGGACTTCAATCCAGTCTGGTAATTCTACAGCACGGATTGGAATTTCCTCAATCTGCTGTGAAGCTGAGGTCTCGGGTGGTTAGACAGTGGTTATGGGGAAATCACCGACCGCAATTCCCAGTGGGACATCATACCTCTCAAATATTTTGGGACATCATACCTCACAAATATTCTGGAGATGTCCGAAAAGGTAACGATGGAGCTCATCTGGAAGGTTCGATCACGTGGGATTCGCGGGGACCTTGCGAGGTGGATTCACACCGGGTTCAATGACAGGAAGCAGAGGGAGATGACTGAAATTGGATTTAGCGAATGGATGCCTGTGACGAGTGGGAAGTGTGTGTCAGTATTGGGGCCTCTGTAATTCATTATTCATGCCATTGATTTGTCGTGAATGTGCCTGGCACTGTTAGCAAGTGTGTTTTTCATGTTGCAACAGGTGACAAATAATTTCAAGGGGCCCTTCAGTCAGCTATAGAGATAGGCTGAGAAATGGCAAATGGTTTCAACTTAGACAAGTGATAGATGGTGATTTTTGGCAGTCAAACCAGGGTGGACTGGTGTAGTGAATGGGAGGTCATGGAGTGTTGTGGAACAGAGCGATCTGAGAGTACGAGAGTACAGTTCACTGAAAGTGGACGGGCAAGTATAGAGGGTGGAAAAGAAGGCTTTAATCATGCTGGCCTTCATCAGTTAGGGCATTGAGTTCTCGACTATGGACATTATATTGTAGATATATAAATTGTTGGTAAGACTACACCGAAAATTAAATACGTGTTTTCTTTTCATACTATAGTAGGAAAGCCATTATCAGGTCGCAGAAGAGTTTAGTTAAGATGCTGCCTGGACTAGAGGGCCGAGTGATAGGAAGAAGTTGGCTGAGCTGCATCTTTATTCCACAGGAGAATGGGAGTAACGTTATCGGAGTTTATAAATTCATGAGGGTGCACAGGTAATATGGGTGGTCGTGGTATTCTCCCCAGGGTTCAATACTCAGGATTGTTTAATGTCAATCCAGTGAACTGCTGTAAAGGGGAACATAAATCATTGCTGCTGTGGATCTCATGTAGGAACAAAAATCGCAGAGATAAATATCAGAATTATATAAAAACATGTCATAGCTTAAAACTTTGGTAGTATGTCCATAAATTGACGTAAGGCACAGGAGTATCTGTACATATGGTGAGTGCCAGGAAATGGTAAACACGTGGTAATGGAGGTGTGGTGGGGTGAGTTTGTGGGTTGAGGTGTACCCGGCCTTGAGCCCTTCTCTCTATATGTCATCTCATTGATATGTGATGGACCCCACAACTGTCGTGACGCTGGCAAACTTGACAATGTGATTCCCCGGACGTTTGGCCGTGCGGTCATGTGTGAACAGAGTGTACAGCAATGGGCTCTGCACACAGCCCGTGTTGAGGATGACTGGGAGTGAGTGGCAATTGTACATCCTGACTTTCTGAAGCCGGTTGGTTCAGTCGTCCAACACCCAGTTGCACAGGGGGCTATTTAGATGGTAGAGTTGGAATTTGCCGCAGAGCATTTCGGTCAGTATGAATATTCCTGAGGAATCAGTGTGGCAGGGTTGGAGTTATTGATATGTGCCACTACCAGCCGTTTCACCCTCTTTGTGATGATTGGCGGCAGTTCCACCAGGCGGTAGTCGTTTCATTCTGAAGGTGTATAGTTCTTTGTTGCAGGGATGATGCTGGCCGATGTGAAGCCTGGATGAGTGAAGTGTTGACGAGGGCCGTGAAGTCATCAGTGAGCTGGTGCCCACACTGCCGGAGCACTCGGCCTGGGATGTTTCTGCCCTGGCAGCCTCGCAGGGGTTGGATCTCGGCAGAGTCCTTTCATTGTCGTTACAGTGAGTGGCTGCTCACCTGTGAAATTATGACACATTTTTTCCCCTATTCGGAGGGGGGAGAGGTGGGAGAGAAGGAGGGAGAGAGAGAGAGTCAGAGTGAGACAGAGGTGAGAGAGAGGAAGAAAGACAGGGTGCGAGAGAGAGAGAGAGGGAGAGAGAGAAAGGGAGAGAGGCGGAGAGAGGGGAAGAGAGGAGAAGAGAGTGTGAGAGCGAGGGTGAGAGACAGAGGGTGAGACACACACACACAAACACACACACACACACACACACACACACACTGTGGTATTTCGAATGATCAGGTGATCGAGTAGTCTTTGGGGTTCTGCAAGTCTCTATCTGTATTGATGCTTTGCTGCGCGCTTGATTGTTCGATGGGGGTTGCCGATGCTTTTTTTGCTCGCGGGGGGAGAAGTGGTTGTTGCTTTACTGCTGCGTATGCATGGGAGGGGAGCTTGGGGGTGGAATTTGGGGTTCTAACATATAACTGTCATTCAATCTTCAGGGCACTCCTCTGTTTTCATGGATATTTGCGATGAAAGATAATTTCTGGATGTATATTGTGTACACTTCTTTGATATTAAGTGTACCTATTGCAATCTATTCAAACGTAGGAGCGGGTAGCTTTCGTGGCCCGTTTGTGTTGGGTGCCTCGAAGCACGGGGGGCGGGGGAGGTGCGATCACTGGTAGTGTCAAAGCTTTTTTTCCTAACATAGTCTGTATTGCCTTTGATGCCCAGTCAAATACACCAAGGATTGTTCCCCAGGGTTGGGGGGTCCGAAGCCGAAGGGCACAGATACAATGCAGCGGAGAGACTAGAGAGACCTGAGAGGTAATCTCAAGACACAGAGCGAGTGAGTGTCTGGAACGAGCTGTTCAGAGTTTGCATTCTTCTTTATCTACCCAGGGTTCAGTATTCTCTCCGTGTTTGGAAATTCCCACTCACTGTCGTCTGCCAAGTTTGAAGCCATTGAAACAGAAAATGTTTGAAGCCATTCCGACACAGGGGGTTGGAGCATTAACTTTGTTCCTCTCCACTGATATTCTTTATCTGTAGGGTGTTCCTTGAGCTTGCAGGATTTTCGAACATTAAGTTGGATTGATTTAGTATCCTGGTAAATAGACTTGTGTAGGACATTCAATTTAAATTCGCCATCTCACATCACCGAAACAGGGCTTTCGGCCCATCTAGTCTGTGCGTTCATCTGCCTGGACCCATCCACATGCACCCGGACCATATCCCTGAACACCTCCCTCATCCATGCACCCATACAAACTTCTCATATTTGCATTTGAAACCTGCATCCGCATTCGTGTCGCCCTCTGAGTGAGATAGTTCCCAATCAGATTCCCCTTTAATATTTCACTTTTTTCCCCAAACCCATGACCACAATGAACATGAGGGGCAAAACCCGACCTGCATTCACCCTATTTCTACCATCATAGTTGTCTTTACCTCTAGCCAGGGTTCCCAACCTGGGGTCCTCAAACCCTCCAGTTAATGGTAGGTGTCCATGACAAATAAAATAAATTGGGAACCCCTGCTAGTATCTCCCCTCATTCTTCTGTGTTTCAGGGAATCAATTTCTAACCTGTTCAACCGACCCCTGTAACGCTACTCCTTAAATACCAGCAACATCCCCGTCCGGCAGGGCTCCTGCAGTCTCTACCCTGTTCCTGGGGTTTATCCATCCTAATTTACCTCAAGAGAGCAAGCACCTGTTGTGTAATCCATGCACAATCCATGACTCTACTGGCTTCCGTCATTTCTACAGTCTCTTCCTGTCTCCCAAGTAAACACAGGCACAGAGAATTTGCTTAAAATCTGTCCCATCTCTTTCGGCTCCATGCATAGATAGGGACATTGAACACCTGGAGATATCTTGTGAAAGTTAACAGGGCAGTAAGGAAAGCACAGTTCCTCTCAATAAATTATCCTGCCACCAATTCGTGGAAATGTGCTTATTACAGTTGTTGTTAACAAATTTCACAAGAGTGGTTATGGAATGAAAAGTTTTATGTATGAAGGGCATTTTGTGTCTCTGTGTCTGTTCTCAAAGGAGGGGTGGTGACTCTGGGAACAGAAATGTCAATGAAATCCTGAGTACTGGATAGAGTGATAGGACAAGATGTTTTAAACAGGAGGGGAGTCTAGTATCTGAGATCACAATCTCAATGTATTCAGTTATATACAGGGACATTATTTCCATACTTCTGTCCAGTACCAGGATCTGAATATCACTTGTATCAATGCCTAGTGTTGATCGTAGTTATAGGTTAATTGCATGCACAAGAATATAATGGTATTTTAACTACTTAATTGAACAAATATGGACCTTTAATGGTTATCACCACAATGCATTGTGTGATGTCCTTTGTAAATATCCTATAGTTCACATTTGGAACAGACAGGCCGCATCCAACAATGTGTTTTGAGTTTGGAACAGCTTCTGCTCTGCTGTAAGTTCTGTAGAGATGAAACTACCAACAGATTTAATGGAGGCACCTCGAGACAGGGTTAAAACAACCATTAGTATTTTAGTTTCCCAATTATCAAATGACTGAGAGCTCAGCATTCATCTTTGTCACAATGAAACTCAAAGTATGCGAGGTTGTTCCTTATTTCCTATTTTCAGTTAGTTCTGCTGAGCCACTTCCTCCATCACCAGGGTGACAGCCCACCAGAGCTGCAGAGTGTTGAACATTTTCATCGCTCTCTGGTCACTGCCCCTCAGTGGCCTCAGGAGCCGGTGTGGAGGCCCGGATGTGTTGAGCATCCACTGTATGGAATATATGATGTTTATATTGCAATAGAGAAATAACTAATGAATGTAAGGATGGCATTTATGCAAATCTGTTTAGGATGTCACAAAGAGGGGTCAACCGGGATCACTCCCTCCACAATCCCTTTGTTCATTCATCCCTCCTCACTAATCTTCCTCCAGATACTTATCCCTGCATACGTCCTAAGGGCTACACCTACCCGTACACCCCCTCTCTCACCTCCAATAAGACACAAAACAGTCCTTCCAGGTGAGGCAACACTTCACATGGGAATCGGCTGGGCTCATCTATTGTGTCCGGTGCTCCCGATGCCCCCTCCTTTACTTTGGTGAGACTCGCCATAAATTGGGAGACCGTTATGTCGAGCATCTCTGTATCATCTGCCACAAGGGGGACTCCGCAGTGGCCAAACATTTCAATTCTGATTTCCATTCCGACGTCTCGATCAATGGCCTCCTCTTGTGCCAAGATGAGACCACACAGAGAGTGGAGGAGCAACGACTTATATTCCATCTGGGTACCCTCCAACCTGATTTATGAATATTGAATTTTCCTTCCACTAAACAAATCCCCCCACCTACGTCTCTATTCCCCACTCTGAAATTTCATTACCGCTCACCAGCCTATCACTTCACCCTGGGTCCCCTCTTTCCCTTTGTCCTATTGATGACGCTCCGATTCTTTCATCTCCAGCCCTTGACCTGCTCATGACTTGACTTCACCTATCAGCTTCCAGTTCGCCTCTTTCCCTTCCCCGACCTTCATATTCAGATCACTTCTCCACCCCCACCCCTCAGTAATGAAAAAGGCTCGTGGTCCAAAATGTGGACTGTTTACTCTTCTCCATGGATACTGCCTGTTGTGCTGAGTTCCTCCAGCATTTTGTGTGAGTTGCTTTGGATTTCCAGCATTTGCAAGCTTTCTACTGTTTAAGTATGATAAATACCGTAACAATTATTTGAGCTTTGTTGAGGTTGTAACTGGAAAATGGTATAAAATCCCGCTCCCCATACTAACACGGGTTATACAGACCAAATAACAAACTGCCGGAGGAACTCAGTGGGTAGGGCTGCATATGTGGAGGGAAATGGACCGTCAACATTTCAGGCCGAGACCCTCCCTCTGGACTGAGAGTGGACGGGAAATAGTCAGAGAAAAGAGGTGAGGGGTGGGGATGGGGCAATAGATGGGGCGTGAGAGGTGGATCCAGGTGAGTTGGAGGTGGGAACGTGAAACTAGTGACAGAGGGTGGGAGGTGAGTGGTGGGAAACACGGGGCTGCAGAAATGGAATATAATTCCATGAAGGATTAACAAAAAGGTTATGGAGTACATGGTTTAGAGATTCACCAGACTGATACCAGGAGGACGATGAAGATCAGTGATCGTCTTCACATTAAACAGGGGCCGGCAGATGTGTGGAGACCGAAGGGATCGAGGAAATGGTGATCAGGCAGGAAGAGTTGGCTGAGATCAGAGAGCAGCCGTCATCTTATTATTGGTTAGAGGGCTGAATGGCCACGTCTTCCTGTTTCTCACTTGATATTTCAGTGTTCCAGTACAGCGAAGTCCTGTAGGAATGTTAATTGGAATTTGTGTTTGTAAGTATAGAACTGTTTTGCATGAAAACAGTACAATTCCGGTTTGGGTTTGAATTGTGTATCGGACCGGGATGGGAATCGAACCCGTAACCCTGAGAACCGGAAGCTGGAGCTGAGGGGACGGCGAAGGCACTGAGGGAAAAAACTATAAATGTAGTTGCTCTAAATATGAAATGATGTGTAAAATCCGGCAGGTAGGTCGGGCAGCGTGTGACACCGGTTCAGGTGGGAGAACCTCCGCCCGTCACGTGATCCACTTCTCGCTCCCATTTCAAACGCAGATCTGCAGCATCTGCGGCTTTCCGAGGCCCCGCCCCCGCTCTCACAGTCCCCGGATGGGCGCTGGTTTTCTTTCCTTCCGGTGTTGAAGCGGATAGTCGGAGTCGAGCCGGGGGTCGGATCACTGTCTGCGGGACAAATTGATCAAGTTCCCATCGGTGAGTATTGAGGCCGGTCCTGAGAGGGAACGGGACCGACAACTTCTGGGGGGAGACCTGATGTTGTTCAGTGAGTCCCGTTAACTTCCCCGAACAGGCGGCCTCGTCCCACTTCCTGGACACAACCTGCCGGGGTTGGTCCGGGTTGTGGGACCTTCACACCGAACCGCCGGAAAGATGAGCCGCTGCTCCGCCTCTGTTGCTCGGGTCCCAGGAGCGGGATGAGGTGGTGTTGCCGGGACTGATCCCATCCGTTCACTTGTACCTGGGGAACGTTACCTCCATCATCCGGCCCGGTAGCCGATCCAAACTTCACCTGGATCCATACCTGGAGTCGATAATGGTTTTACAGCACACTGGAAGCGGCCATTCGGCCTTTTTGTGTTCTTGCAGACAGAGTAATCGCACCCTCGGGGCACTGCTCCACGTGTATGAGTAGTTCCATCTTTCCCCGTTCAGACAGGACAGTGACATCCAGATCTCTCACGTCCTCTCGGGGAATTGGGAAATTTCGTTCCGTCTTCTCTCCATTGCTGTGACTTGCCGACATCCAGACAATGTTTCCCGTTATGTGACCCTATTAATGCGAGAATTAAGTCTTTTTCATTTATCTGGGTTTCCTAGAAATGTGTACACTCCCTCCGGAATTTCCAAAGGAGCAACCCAGGCTGTCTAATAATCCCACATGATTAAAATGGGTAATCTGTTTTTTTTTCATATGAACCGAGGTACAGTGAAAATCCTGTCTTTGCCATCATCCACATAGATGACGCATTACAAAATTACATCGAGCAGATAAAAGGTAAAATAATAACAGAGAGTAACAAATCATTATGGTCACAGAGAAAGTACAGTATAGGTAGATATGTGGTGCAAAGTCACATCTAGTTAGACTGTAAGGTCAGCAGTCCATCTCATCACACTGGGGAACATTCATCTCGCTTATAACAGCAGAACGGAAACTGTCCTTGAGCCTGGTGTTAAGATTCTGTTTAATTTTATTCTCGACCCAATCGGAGACTGAGAATTGAAGGGGATTTTCCATTATGTTGGCTGCTTTACTGAAGCAGCAGTATATATAGACAGAGTCTATGGAGGGGAGGTTGGTTTATATGATGTGTTCAGCTGTGCCCACTGCTCTCTGTTATTTCATTCATTTAAACGAAGTGCAATGGCCGTATGAAAATATGAAGCATCTGGATAGGATACTTTATGTGGAGCATTGATAAAGCTTGTAGAGTGGAAAAGGACATATAACCACAATTTTTATTGATCGTTCTGGTTTTGTTTTATTGAAATCTGTTATCTAGCAGTGTGTATACATTATTTCAGTATCTGTGTATTGCTGGAGGAAAATCAGGCATTGCCTTGATTTCTTCTCCCTCCCGGTTTTATCTGTTTATTCCCTGCCCATCTTGTTCAACATCTGTCCAGCCTGCGTCCCACCACCTCAAAGATATATATCAGCAATCTCGCTACTAAACATTGTCTTAATTGTGAAGTTTTGTCTTGCACCTATTCTAGGGTTTCTTTTTTCTTTCGTTAGCTAGAACTACCAGAGGTTAAACTGAATACAACACGTGGCAGGGTAAAAGCAGCCATTACGATTTTTGTTTCACCGTTACAAGATGGCTGCAGTGTTAATCTTTGTTATGATGAAACACACAGCATCTGATGCTGAGTTTGTTATTTCCCTTTTCGGTTAAATTTAGTGAGCCACTTCCTCCGTTTCCAGGGTAACAAGCCACCAGAGCTGCAAGGACTGTTGCAGATCTTTATCGCTCCGTGATCACGGCCTCTCAGTGAAGCTCCCCCTCAAATTCCCTTAAATATTTAAAATTTCGGCCCAAATCCACGCCCTCACCCATCCCGAAGGGCAATAGCCTACATGCATTCAGCCGATTTATAGCATCATGGGTTTTGTATGCTCCAGCAGGGCATCCCAACTTGGTGTCCGTAGGCCCCACCGTTGACGCATAGCATAAAAAAGGCTGGGAACCCCTGCGAGCATCTCTCCTGATTCTCATGTGCGCCAGGTGAGCAATTTCTAATCTGTTCAACCTGCCCCTGTAACTCAGTTCCTTAAATGACAGCAACATCCGTGTCTGCCAGTCCTCCTGCACCAACCTGTCACAGGGTCCGAGGGAGACCTTGTCAGGCCCTGGGGATTTATCCATCCTAATTCTCCTCAAGGCAGCAAACCCCTGCTGTATAACCGTACACAATCCATGGCTTGACTGGCTTTCCTCATTTCTATCGTCTCTATCTGTCTCCCAAGTAAACACAGGCGCAGAGATATCATTGAAGATCTCTCCCATCTCTTACGGTTTCATGCATAGTTGAGCACGCTGAACGTCAGAAGATATTTTTTTAAATGTTAGCGGGGCGGGGAGGAGGTAACAGGTTTTCTCAATAATTTATCCTACTACCACATTGCCTGTCATTTGTGAGAATGTGCTCATTACAGTTGTTGTTTACAAAGTTCTCAAGAGTGATTCTGGAATGAAAAGCTTTATGTACGAGGAGCATTTGGTGTCTCTGGCCCTATTCTCAATGGAAGGATGGTGACTCTGGGAACCGGAACTTCAATGAACCCCTAAGGTTAGGATCGAGTTGATGGGGACAAGATGTTTTCAACAGTGGGGGGGGGGGTGTCTAGAATCTGTCACATTCTCAATCCATTCCATTGTATCTGGGGAACTACGCTTTCATCATTTTGTCCAGTAGCAGGATCTGAATTCCTCCTGTATCAATGTCGGTGGTTGATCGCAGTTAGAAGATATTTGCAGACATATATGATGAAAATTTTAACCACTTACCCAAGAAGGGAACTTCATGGTTATCACCACAATGCATTGTGTGATGCCCTTTGTAAATACCCCACAGCTGATATTTAGAACAGACAGGCCACATCCAACAAAGTGTTTTGATTCTGGATCAGCTTCTGCACTGCTGGAAGTTCTGTAGAGATGGAATTACCAATATATTTACTGCATGCACCTCGAGACAGGGTTAAAACTGCCACTGGAATTTTAGCCTCCCCATTACAAAAAGGGGGGAGGTGGGAAGTTGGAAATAGTAACGGGGGTGGAACATGAGTGGTTTGGGCAACACGGGGCAGCAGAAGATGAAATTTAATTCTATAGAGGATTAACAAAGAGGTTAGAGAATGCTTATTTTAGAGATTTACCAGCCTGTTTCCTGAAGGGAAACAGAGATCAGCAGAACGAATGAATCGAGGAAAAACCTGTGGCTGAGATAGGAGAGGAACCATCATCATAAACACAAAATACTCTGCAGATTCTGGGGTCAAGGCTGGAGGAACTCAGTAAGTCGGCTGGCATCCGTGGAAATGAACAGTCAACAAATTCGGGCCGAGACCCTTTGTCAGGACTGAAGAAGGAGGGGCAGGGGCCCTATCAAGAAGGTGGGGAAGGGTGCGAAGGAAAAGGCTGGCAGGTGACATGTGTAACAAATCATTCTAGTTACAGAGAACGTGCAGTGCAGGTAGATATGTGGTGCAAGGTCACTTCGATTTAGACTGTGAGGTCAGGAGTCCACTCATCACGCTGTTCGCTTCTAACAGCGGAATGGACACCGTCCTTGAGTCTGGTGGCATGTCTCTGTTTTATTTTATCGTCGGCCCGATGGGAGGGTGAGAAGTGAGAATATCCAGCGGTGTGGGGATCTTTCATTGTGTTGTTTGCTTTACTGAGTCAGTGAGAAGTATGGACAGAGTCCATGGAGGGGAGGTTGGTTTCTATGATGTGCTCAGCTGTGTCCACAGTTCTCCGCTATTTCATTCAGTTAAAGGAAGAGCAGTAGCCGTATGAAGATGTGAAGTATCGGGATGGGATACTTTCTGCGGTGCTTTGATAAAGTGTGTAGAGTAGAAAAGGGCACATACCAAAATTCTTATTGTTTGTTCTGGTTTTGTTATATTGGTATCTGTTATCTACTAACCCGTACTATTATTTCAGGACCATCAGAGATTGCCCTTCATCCCCTTCTCCCATCTGGCTCCATCTGCCCATCCCCTGCCCATCTTGTTCAACCTCTGTCCAGCCTGTATCCCACCACCTCAATGATATATATCAACCACATTGTTCAACCTCTGTCCAGCCTGTATCCCACCACCTCAATGATATATCTCAACCATCTTGTTCAACCTCTGTCCAGCCTGTATCCCACCACCTCAATGATATATATCAACCATCTTGTTCAACCTCTGTCCAGTCTGTATCCCACCACCTCAATGATATATCTCAACCATCTTGTTCATCCTCTGTCCAGTCTCTATCCCATCAACTCAATGATATATATCAACCATCATGTTCAATCTCTGTCCCGTCTGTATCCCATCAACTCAATGATATATATCAACCATCTTGTTCAACCTCTGTCCAGTCTGTATCCCACCACCTCAATGATATATCTCAACCATCTTGTTCAACCTCTGTCCAGTCTGAACCCCAATGCTGCAACGATATATTTCAACAATCCTTCTTTCAAACGTTGCCTTCATTGTGAAGTTTTCTTTTGCATCTTTTCCAAAATTAGTTTTTCGATAGCTAGAAATATCAGAGGTATAATTGAACACAACATGTAGCAGGGTAAAAACAGCCATTTCAAATTTAGTTTCACTTTTACAAAATAGCTGTCTTTGTCATAATGGAGCTCATAGCATCTGATGTTTAGTTTGTTATTTCCTTTTTCGGTTATTTTCGGTGAGCCACTTCCTCTGTTTCCAGGGTAACAGCCCGTCAGAGCTGCAGCAAGTGTTGCACTTTTTATCGCTCTGTGGTCACCGCCTTTCAGCGTAGAGAGAGAGACCTCGGGAGCAAATGTAACAGAATGATAGTGGGAGGAAAAGATGCTGTGAGCATTGACTGTATGGGATGTTTTACACCAGGGTCTGAAATAACTGAGAACTAGCAAACCTTTTGGGGTGGGGTGGTATTTTCAGGCTAGGGTAGCAATCAGTTACTATCAGTGCATTAAAATTAAGAGGCAGAAATACTACAGTTGCAGGAAATTTAAAGTCAGGAGAAAATATAGGAAACGCTCAGCAGACCTGCAGCATCTTGTACAGTCTCAGTTTTGGAACTGGGTCTTTCACCTTTTCTCCATTCAGAGATGTAGTCTGATGCACCGAGTTCCCAGCATTTCCTACTTCATAATTTTACATTTTGTTCCTGCTACACGCAGGAAACATGGCAGCCAGCTGTGCTGGGCAAGATCCCACACAGCAGGAAGGTTGTCATCAAATGTGCTCGGTTTAGCTGCTGGGGTCAGGCTGAAGTGTATCCGCATCCTCTATACAGACCGGGGAACCAACCTGTGCACCGGCCCCGGCAGAGGGTCATTCGGTTCCAATTCCACCTTAGTCTGTGAATCGGAAATGGCAGGAACACCTCGGCAAATCACCGGTACCAAAGCGTCTTTGTATGGGTGATGATATTGGGCCGGTGACTCTGAGGATATGGAACCGGCAGTATACGGGCTTCAGTCCAGGTTGGTTATTCGACAGCTGGGATCGGAATTTTCTCAGTCTGCAGTGAGGCTGAAATCCCGGGCGGTTGGGCATTGGTTATTGGGGAAATGACCATCTACATTGTCCAATAGGACATCATCTCCGTCAAGTATTTTGGACATTATTTAAGAGTTAACTGGGCAGTTGGGTGAAGTTGGGCAGTGATGTTATTCATCTGAAATTTGGTAGAGTCTGTAACAAGATCCCGCATGGCAGCTGATCCGGAATATTCGGTCACGTGGGAGTCAAGGGGAGCTGGCGAGGTGGATTCACACCGGGCTCACAACAAGAAGCAGGGGGAGATGATTGAAGATGGTTTTAGCGAATGGAGGCCTGTGACGAGTGGGACGTGTGTGTCTGTGTCGACACCTCTGTAATTTACTATTCATGACATTGATTCGTATATGAATGTACATGGCTACACAGAGTATTATGTACCGTTGTGTTCACCTTACTGTAGTAAATATATTATCAAGCTGGAGAGGGTGCAGAACAGATTGCTGAAGATGTTGTCTGGACTAGAGGGCCGAGTCATAGGAAGAATTTGGCCGAGCTGGATCTTTAGTACAGAGGAGAATGAGGGTGACATTGTAGGAGTTCATGAAATCAAGTGGGAGTGTAGATATGTGGTTGATCGTGATATTTTAACCAGGTTTCAGGGTTCAAAATTGTTTGATGTCATTACAGTACACAAGTGTAAAGGAGAACAAAATGATTGTCACTCTGAAAAAAATAAACAAAACACAATACATGAAGTATGATAGTTTAAAAAGATTTATTGTACGTCTATAAAGTGACGTTAATCACAGGAGTGTCTGGACATGTGAGACTGACATTGATTTTTCTTCTGCATGCGACTTGCGCGTTACACACGCTTGGGCGATCATGGGTGTCCACATCCAATGACTCCTCACAGCGTCAATGATCCGTCGCACACTTAGATCTGTTAGTTCTTTCACAGTGTCCATATATTTTCTTCTTTGTCTTCCTCTTCCGCGTTTCCCAGGTATACTGCCTTGTAATGTAAGGTATTCTATTTCTCCCTTCCTGATGACATGGCCCAAGAATTTAAGTTTCCTCACATTTAATGTTCTCATTAAATACCTTTTGGTATGGGTACGTTTGAGCACTGTCTCATTAGTTACCTATCTCTATATGATGTTTTCAGCATTCTAAAAAAAAACACATTTCTGTTGCTTCTAAGTTTCTTTGGAGTTCTGATCTTACAGTCCAAGTTTCGGAAGCACACAGCAAGATAGACCAGATGTAGCATTTCAGTAGCCTAAGCCTTGTTGTCATAGAAATGTGTCTGTTGGGAAAAACAGGTTTCATTTTTTGGAAGTTGGTTTTGGCAATGGCAATTCTTGTTTTTATTTCTACTTTCCTTCTAGCATCTTGTGATGTAAAGCTGCCAACTTAATTAAAGCTGGTCTTTTGTTCAAACACTTGGTTACTGATGGACCATTGGCAGTTGGGAGTAGACTGCCCCTTTTATATTACCATATATTTGTTTTTTTTTACCGTTGATGGTTAGTCCAAAATCTGCCCTTGTTTGTACTACTTTGTCCAGGAGGACTTGTAGGTCTTCTGCAGCACTTGCTCTCAGGTGGTATCGTCTGCATATCTTATATGGTTGATATAAACACCTCCAATTTTTATCCCATCTAGGTCGTCTGTTTCTCTGAGAATCATTTCAGCATAGATATTAAATAATTCCGGTGAGGCAACGCATCTCTGTCTAGCTCCCCTTTGAATTTTAGTCCATCTGCTTATATTATCATCATTTTTACCGCCACTGTTTGATTCCAATATAAATTTTGAAGCAGTTATTTATCCCTTCCGTCAATATTTAGTTAATTCCGAATTTGAAATAATTTTTCATGTTGCACTTTGTCGAAAGCTTTAGTGAAATCAATAAAACATAAAAAGATACCGTTTTGATATTCAATTGCACTTCCTGAAAGCATTCGTAGTATCTTCTATCCATTCTAGCATTCTTCTATCCACCATAAACTCATATTACAGTTCAGAAGTTTCTGGCCATAACTTGTTTTTGATTTGACTCAGAACAAATCTCAACAATATCCTTGTTACGCGACTCAGAAGACTGATTGTTCTATAACTTTCGCTCTCGATAGTTCCAGTAATTTTAGGCAGAATTATAAATACTGATTTCAAGAGATCGTCAGGCAATACATCAGACTCATATATGTCATTAAACTCTTCAAAATGAATATCCATGCCCAGATCTTCTGGGGCTTGTTTTATTTCCACTAAAATTCCATCAGGTCCGGTGGCTTTACCTTGTTTCATTGTTTTCATTGCTTTAGTTATTTCTTCTTTGGTAATAGATGGGCCAGAATGAGAGTGTTTCATACATGGGGGTTCCCCTCTATTATCTCAAAAAGCTGCTCTATATACTGAATCCACCTCTCACATACTTTATCGGGATCTGTTAGGATGGATCCGTCTGCTGATCCTATTCATCATGCAGAGGAGGTTTTCTTAATTCCAGTAACTTCCTTAAATTTTCTAGAGCATTTCTTTGCTGTTGTTAATATGGCCTTCAACTTCATTTCATTTTTTGATTCAGCCGTTCTCCCTTTGCAATATTGCACAATTCTCCGGTCTGTGAGATTCATCGTATGTCCATAAAGTGACGATAGGCACAGGATTGTCTGGCCATTTGAGACTGACATTGATTCTGTGTCCATGAAGTGACGTTAGGCACAAGAGTGTCTGGACATATGAGACTGATATTGATTCTATGTCTGTAGAGTGACGAAAGGCACAGGAGTGTCTGGCCATATGAGACTAACATTAATTCTGAGTCCATGAAGTGACAATAGACACAGGAGTGTCTGGACATATGAGACTGATATTGATTCTATGTCCGTAAAGTGACATTTGGCACAGGAAAGCCTGGACCTACGGAGAATGATGTTGACTATCTGTCCATAAAGTCACTTTAGACAGAGGAGTGCCTAGAACTGTCAGGAAATGTTAAACTGGTAGTGGGTGGGGTTTGAAGGGTGGGTTAGTGAGTAGAGGTGTTGATCAGGCTTACTGCTTGGTGTAAATAACTGTTTTGAGCCCGATTGTCCTGCCGTGGAGGTTACAGATCCACAATTCCTTTAAGGTAGCACCAGAGTTGTAAAGAGAGTTTAGAACATATTGACCATTATAACAGGCTATTACGAAGAGGGGCTAGGATATTAATGCTGAAGTTGTAAAAGACACCGAGAATCCAAAAAAAAAAAAAACAATTGAGTGCAGTTCTGGCCAGCTACTTGGAGGAAAGATGTCGATAAACGTGAAAGTGTGTAGGGAAAATTACACGGACATTGCTAGTGTTTCAGGAAATAAATACATTGATAGGTTGAACAGGTTAGAGCTCGATTATCTGGAATACAGGGGAATGATGGGGTATCCTAGCAGGATTACAATTTTTTTTTATGCCATTTGCCACTACAATTAAAGGAAAGGTGCAGGACCCTAGGTGGGGAAGCCCTGCTAGGGATGTAGAAATCTATGATGGTATAAATAGCGTGAATGCAGTTAGTCATTTCCCCCTCAGATTGGGTAAAATCATGGATTTAGGGCAAAAAGTGACACATTTAAGTGTAATATGAGGGAGAACTACTTCACTCAGTGGGTGGTGCGAATGCGGAACAAGTTCCCAGCAGATGTAAGAGATGAAGGTCCGATTGTGGTATTTCAGAGATGTTTGGGGAGGTACATGGATGAGGGAGGTATAGAGGCTGCGGTCTGGGTGCAGGGGGATGGAACCACACCGAACGTGGCACGGACTGGATGGACTTTAACAACCCTGTGTCTGTGCTGTAAGGGCTCTGTGAATCTCAATTGAAACTTCTAGACATAATCGACATTTATTGCAGACAGGTCATAGAAACATACAAAATAGGTGCAGGAGTAGGCCATTCGGCCCTTCGAGCCTGCACCGCCATTCAGTATGATCATGGCTGATCATCCAACTCAGAACCCTGTACCTGCTTTCTTTGCATACTCCCTGATCCTTTTAGCCACAAGGGCCATATTTAACTTATATTACATTTAACTTATAGGTCGTATCCAGCACTGCGATTTATTTTGGACCAGCGTCAGCACTGCTGAGAGCTCTGTAGAGCTGGAACCACCATGAAATTTACTGAATGCACCTCGAAGGGGTAAAAACAACCACTGGAATTTTAGTATCACCGTTACAAAATGGCTGAATGTTCAGTTTAATTTTGTCGCAATGAAACCGAGAACGTGTCACACCGAGTTTGTTATTTCCCCGCTCGGTTATCTTTGCGAGCCACTTCCTCCGTCACCAGGGCAACAGCTCACCAGAGCTGCAGAGAGTGTTGAACGTGTTTATCGGTCTCTGGTTGCTGACTCTCAGCGGAGAGACAGTGGCCTCAGATACGAGGATGCTTTCAGCATTTGCTGATGATACTAAGCTGGGTGGCAGTGTGACATGTGATGAGGATGTTAGGAGAATTCAGGATGACTTGGATAGTCTGGGTGTGTGGGCATATACTTGACAGATGACGTTTAATGTGAATAAGTGTGAGGTTATCCACTTTGGGAGTAAGAACAGGAAGGCAGGTTATTATCTGAACTGTGTAGAGTTAGGTCAGGGAGAAATACAAGAAGATCTAGGAGTCGTTGTTCATCAGTCACTGAAGGTGAATGAGCAAGTGCAGCAGGCAGTGAAGAAGGCTAATGGAATGTTGGCCTTTATTACAACGGGAATTGAGTACAAGAGCAAGGAAATCCTCTTGCATTTGTTCAGGGCCCTGATGGGACCACACCTGGAGTATTGTCTACAGTTTTGGTCTCCAGGGTTAAGGAAGGACATCCTGGCAGTAGAGGAAGGCAGTGTAGATTCACAAGGTTAATTCCTGGGATGTCCGGACTGTCTTACGCAGAGAGGTTAGAGAGACTGGGCTTGTATACGCTGGAATTACTGAGATTTAGAGGGGATCTGATTGCAACAAATAAGATTATTAAGGGATTGGACAAGATAGAGGCAGGAAATATGTTCCAGATGCTGGGAGAGTACAGTACAAGAGGGCATGGTTTGAGAATAAGGGGTAGGTCATTTAGGAACTTCGTTCCTTAACTCTAAGGAAAAACTTCTTCTCCCAGAGAGTTGTGGGGGTCTGGAATGCACTGCCTCGGAAGGTAGTGGAGGCCAATTCTCTGGATGCTTTCAAGAAGGAGCTAGATAGGTATCATATGGATAGGGGAATCAAGAGTTATGGGGACAAGGCAGGTACCGGGTATTGATAGTTAATGATCAGCCATGATCTCAAAATGGCGGTGCAGGCTCAAAGAACCGATTGGTCTACTTCTGCCCCATTGTCTATTGTCTACTTACTGTTCGGGATGGAATGAAGATGATTGTAGGGATTGCATCTATGCAATTCTGTTCTGGGTGTCACACATCTTGCAGTCAGTCAATTGCTTCTGCATCAAAAGAACAAAATGAAATCTCCTGCACTGGGTTTCCAGTGCTAAGTTTTCAATTTTATATTTAAAACATTTTCTTCCTGTTACCCGACGGGGAAAATGGCTGCTAATTGACCTGGGCTACACCGCACTCAAAAAAATAATGAACAACTGTGTTCAATGAAACTGTGGGAACAAGCTAAAATGTATCAGCACCCTCTTTGTGGTCCAAGGCCCATGTTTTAGAGCTAATCCCCGTCTAGAAAGAGGATCATCAGGCTCCAGTTCTGTCACGGGTTGGTGTGGGAGTGTAAGTTTTTGAACTGGGATTAGCTGAGACACTGTCGCATATTACCGGCAGCAAAGAGCTCTGGTGCTTGCGATACAATCTTGGGATGTGGTTTCCAGGAATATGGGACTGGCAGTGTTTGGGCTTCGGTCCACGTTGGTGCTTTTTCAGATGCGGCTGGATGTTCCTCCTTCCGCAATGAAGCAGACGTCTCAGGTGGCTGGATATTGGTAGCGCGAATCTCTCAGTGTGAGATGCGGGAACACCCAGTGTGAGATGTGGAAAAGATGTGCGGGCTGTGACCCTCTGAGGTTGGATCCTGGGACACCACCCATGTCTAAATCAGATAAAGTGAATCAGGGAATCAAGTTGTCAGGGTTTATGAGAAGTTGAGCGAGTATTTCTGTTCTGTGCTCAGATGTTTGGTTCTGAAGTCTCTTTGGAAGCAAAGCAGAGAATGAGTTCCCATTCCATCCCTCACAGAGAGAGGCTGTGATTAAATTTGCACCAGTAGACATAGACCGGGGTTTCAGAAATCAATTCACGTTTTGAAGTTCCCCCTCATTCTCACCTGTCTATCTGCCAGTGGGAGCCAAACAGAAACGCAAGATGCTGAAGATGGAACAGAACATGGAACAGTACATCACAGGAACAGGCCCTTCGGCCACAATGGTGTGCCAGACCAGCTGAAAAATAAATCAACCCCCGCCCCCGTAAAATCTAGGGTTGTTGCAGGTGGGGTGAAGTTGGGGCGGCAGTGATTATTTACACCAACTGAATAACAACAAGCCTGGATACATTGGGAATGGAGAGTATGTCTGGATTAGACGGAGAGTCTGGAATCTGAGAGTGCTGCCTCAGGATAAAGAAACTTCACTTTCAAACATTACTTCAGCCAAAGGTTGTTTGATCTGTGGAATTTATCACCACAAACAGTGGTGGAGGCTATCGTTGGGTATATTCATGTTCTGGATTGACAAATAGGTTGAGAATTATAGCAGGAAGCAAGAATACGGTGTTGGAAAGTAATCCTCCATGATTGATTAGAGAGCAGACTAGAATGACTTTATCACATAATTCTCCTGTTATAAATTATGACTTGTATCTTATACTATGACTGAATGATGACTTCCTTGTATTCCATCACGAGCAAGAGAAAATCTTCAGATGCTGGAAATCCAAGCAACAGCCACAAAACGCTGGAGGAACTAAGCAGCTGGAAGAGAGGAACGTTGACATCCAGATGCTGCCTGGCCTGATGAGTTCCTCCAGCATTTTGTCTGTGTTCCTTTGTATCCCATATCAGGTTTTGTAAAGTTTGAGGGACAGTTACTGATTTCTTCACTCGGATCATGACATATGCGTTCAAAATTTAAATGTCAGGTTAACGCTTTGTTCTCGTTTGTTTTAGTAACATAATTCATTACTTCTTTCGTTGAAGTTAGACCTGTGGTGAGAGATTTATTGGAAGAGACGCCCACAACTGGATGCAAACCACAACTGAAAACAAGGGAACAGCAACAAGTGAACCAGCCCGAGGACGGAGATCATCAATTCGACAGAACCCTTCTGACTCGGAGTTCCCATTAATTCAGTCAGGAGAAAGTTCGGTGAGTCTCATTTACCCAAACACTGCTCCTTGAGACATTACATTTCTGTACCAAGGAAGATAGGAAATAGCTGGAGTGAGACTGAACAAATGTAGAAGTGCCAGTTGCAATCATTCCAGATGTACTGAAGTGCTGTCAGTATAAGTTCTGCATAATAATTATATTATGCATGTGAAAAGAAACATTACATTGATTAAGTACATACATCGAGATTTGTCTGTTAATGTTGTATCCCAGCAGGTTGCGGATCGACCATGACACACTCGGTGAGCTGGTCCGCATTGTACGGGACCGAGGGACGCGCTCCCCGCTCCCTGTTACTGACTCGACAGTCTCCCCATCTACCGCACGCGACAGCTCACCGCCCCGCCCACTGCCCACGCGCGCCCTCTCGCGGAAATTCGTCACCCTCGGTCTGACGTTGAGAAGATTTAAGCATGCTGCGCGTGCCCGGTATCTCTCGTGAAGTGACGTGACATTTACTTGTCTCTCATTGGAGACACCAAATACCAATTCAGTATACCAACCAATGGAGATATGGGTTTCGTTATTAAGGAGTCCCCTTAACAAGGAGTTGGCGGAGCTGTCAGGGCAATGGATTGAAGTGGGAGTTCAGGGGGTTTATCTCCTCAGAATGAGCAAGGATGGAGAAGGCTTCAGCATATTTTTAGTGGACACCGATAAAGTGTTGCCTGCAAGTGCGGAGACGGAGTTATTTTGACAGCAAGTCACGATCTTACTATCTGACACGGTGGGCTGGAGGGACCCGGTGGCTGCCTTTTGTTTGAGGTGTCTGGGTTTAAACAGCGGAGTAAATAAACCCACCTTGGACCAGCAGGCTGTCCCAGTGGGTGTTGTGTGGTCAGATGCTTGGAGTATGGTTGCTCCCTGTCTGCAGTAGGGACAAAATGCAACATTTTCAAGTCTGTTATTGACTGAAAACATGTAAATTCATTCTTTTTTTTATTGTTTATGATACAATCATTGTCCAATTTATGTTCAAGTTTAATAGTCATTCAAAACATACATGAAACACATGAACACAGCCAAATACAACAGCCTCCTTACTAGAAACTGCCTCTCTAAGATACCCCAAGGGCATAGGCATTTCCTGAATAATATTATCTATCCATTGTAGCTTCTGTCATCCTCTCCTTCTTTTGCCTTCTGTTTTACCGAACATGAGAGTCGTCTCCAAAGAATCCTGCCCCCTCATGATGTGGTCAAAATAATTGAGCTTTTCAAGCTTCCTAGTGAGAAGTCTGGCGTATTTCTCCAAGTATTGACTTGTTCGATCTTCTTGCTGTCCAACGAACACTTTCCCACAACATCCAAGTTCAGAGGCGTTGATTATTTTGTATTCAGCCTTACTAATAGTCCAGTTCTCACAGCCTTACACCACAACTGGAAATACTATTATCTTGACTCTACGGTCCTTATGTTATGTCTCTGCACTTCAGTATATTATCTAAATTTGAAATTACTGCCCTCCCCAGAAGTAAGTGCCATTTAATACGCTGCATTTACCATCATTTTCAATCTTTCTTTATTGATTAAAAAATTTATATGAATAGATACAAATCAGCGGTGAAGTTATATCAAATACATAATAGAATAAACGTACAAAATAGAAAATGATATACACTGTCAAAATCATGTGTAATATAATATTAGGCTATTATATATAAACAGAGAACCACAACTCCTCTTGACAATTCATACAAAAAAAAGACTGGAAATGTTCTATTTATAGGAGAGAAAAAAACACTAAACTAACCTAAAACAAAAAAAAGGGTGGGACGGGTCAGTCCATTTGAGGACAAGATTACAAAAAAAGAGGAAAACGTCCTTCTGGTCAAATCTGAAACTTCACGGAGAGAGAAAGAAAAGAAAGAAAACAACAAAAAAAAGAAAAGTAAAGAACTTAGATCTTATGAAAATATTGAATAAAAGGTGGCCAGCTTTGTTCAAATTTGAAAGATGTATCGAACTAATTTTCTCCAAGTTTAAACAAAGCATAATGGAGGAGAGCCAGAAAAAAGTCATAGGTGAATTAGGATCCTTCCAATGCAACAAAATAGCTCTCCTACCCAATAAATTTGAAAAGGCTATTACATTTACCATCTATAGAAATCTTTGAACCACGGAAGAAAAAATCCGTCTCTGCTTCCACTTCCTTTCCATTTATTACCACAGAGTTAATAGGACTGGCTGGTTTTCTTAATATTGAGCAAGAAGCCGGCTTTCAACTTTCTTCTTTCATTTTCATTAGAAGCTTCTTCAGATCCTCCTCACTTTCAGCCATTAGAATAGAATCACATGCATATCTGAATTTATTAATATTCTGTCTGGTAATTTTCACTGCAACATTTTGAGTCCTCTCGACCAGCATTCCTCATATGCTCAGCATATAGATTAAATAAGCAGGGTGACAATATGCAGCCTGCTCATACTCCTTTCCAAATCTTGAACCAGTTTGTTGTTCTGTGTCGTTCTAACTGTTGCTTCTTGATCTTTGTACACGTTTCTCATAAGGCAGAACAGATGTCCCGGTATTCCCATTTCTTTAAGGATTTGCCATAGTTTATTATGGACCGCACTGCTGAAGGATTTAGAGTAGTCAATAAAACATAGATAAATACTTTTCTGAAATTCTCGCGATTTCTCCATTATCCAGCGTAGGTTAGCAATTTGGTCTCTGGTGCCTCTGTCTCTTCTAAAAGCAGCTTCTATCTGGCAGTTCGTGTTCCATATATTGCTCGGGTCTTGCTTGCACAATCTTTAGCTTTACCTTTCTAGCACGTGAAAAAATTCGGTAATTTGAACAATACTGTACATTTCCGTTCTTGGGTATTGGGATAAAAACGGATCTTAATCCAGCCTAAAAGTCATTGTTGTTTATATTTTTCCAGATCTGCTGGAAAATTGCATGCAACACTTTTACAGCATCACCTTTTAGAATTTTCAACAATTTTACTGAAATCCTATCACATCCTGCAGCCTTATTATTGGCACTGTTTTCTATCACCCATTCGACTTCACTTTCCAGAATGTCCGGCTCCAGATCGGTGAGGGAGTCATTGCAGGTGTCTTCCCTGTTGGGTCTTTCTACAATTCTTCTGTGTGTTCCTGGCAACTCCCTTTGATGTCCTTTGCTTCTGTAAGGTCCTTCCCTTCTTTGTCATTTCCTATGACATTTTACATGAAATGTTCCTTTGATTTCTCTAATCTTCTGCAACAGATGTCTTTTTTTTACAATTCTGTTGGCTTCTTCAGCTTCAGTGCATTGCTCCTTTAAGTAAGTTTCCTTATATTTCCTTGCTATCTTTTTGAACTTTGTGTTCAGTTGGAGGTCTTTGTACCGATTTCCATTTACTCCATGGAATGTCGGAGATGAGCAGTGACCTTACATAAGTGTTTTATATTTGAAGGACAGAGTAACTGAATCATACTTTTTTATTTGTGTAATTCAGGTCATTGCCAGCAGGTGGGGCGTGCTTCCACCCGGACGGCAGACAAACAGACGATAATCAACCAACGTCAGTCAGAGTCAGAATGGACACGGGTATGTTCACTGGGCTCTTTCTCATTAAATCTGTCATCATGGTACACGTGTAATCAAATCATCAATAATTCAGAGGGATAAACTTGGGAGATAAAGGGGCAGAGAGAAGGTACCATCAAACGGAGTCATTGTTCCAACTGGTAAAGAGTCCATGAGCATTGGAACAATTCACCAGCTCCAGCGCAAGGACCTAACGAGGGGAATGATCGAATCGCTCCGCTCACCACACAAATCTTCACCTGAGTGAAAGGAGAAAGAGGCCCTGAATAAGTTGGGAGTGGGTAACACTCAGACAGGAATACAACAGCGGGCAATGGAACAGTCGAGGGAACAGATAGAATTTCCGTCAGCATTTGGTACACTCTGATGTGGGAAATGCCTCCGACAGCCATTGAGAGAAACAGAAGTTGTTTTCTGTTTGGAAGGGCAATGTAGAATTCTCCCCAGATTAACGGGTTGTTGTACAATGGAGGTGAGGGGAGTCCCCTGTGTTTGTTTTCTGTGGCCGAGTTAAAGAACGTTATATTGAGGGAGGACGGGCTGGGTGCAGGAGACAGTGAATAAGAGACATTGTACACAGGGAATCTGGGGCGGGTGGAGGGGGTGGCTACTGAAGCAATGAAATGCTCTTGGCGAATAGGATGAAAGTAAAACAAAATAATAAGTGGAGAGGGCACCGTACAAAATGCTGGAGGAACTCAGCAGGTCAGGAAGCACCTATAGTGAAAAAAATAACCTTCAATGTTTCGGGCTGAGAATCTGTAAGTTGATTTCAAAGTCGCCTTGGGTACATAAAATGGAGTCAGCTCGAGAGGAGCGTTGTTCTGGCTGAAGGTCTGTGACCAGTACTGTTCGCAAGGATCACTGTTTCGCCATGCGTCGTGTGTGTGAATCAAACAGGTTAAACATATGATGTACTGGGTGGACTTATTCGTTGATTTACAGAGTTGGAGGAGATGAATAAATTTGGGACTGTTGTCAAAGTGTTCGGCATCCAGTTAGAAATAGGAACAGAGAGTCACCAAGTACAGATAATTCAGGCAAATGTGAGAAGTTGCATTTTGAGAGGTCAAATTCGCGAGCAATGTGCACGGTGAATGTTGGGACTGATAATAAGATTGATGTACTGTCGGGTCTTGTGATGGGTATGCACAGCTCCCTTAAGGTGGCAACACAATTGGTAGTGTGCTAACGATGAGTTGAGGTATTTGTTAAAGTTAGACTGTAACTCGATACGCGTTGGTTAAGAGACAATTTCAGTATTGTGCACAAATCGAAAATGATGTGGAGGGTCTGTAGAGGGTGTAGACGAGTTTCACCACAAAAACCTGAGGTAACAGGTCTGTTTAGATGGTAAAGTTTAAAGGGGATTTACGATGCAGGTTTTCCACAGAGAGTGATCGGTGTCTGGAATGAGCTGCCGAGGGTTGGACTGGAAACAGATACTCAGCAGCGTCTGAGAGGCGTTTGAACTCATGAGTAGGCCGGGAACGGGGGACATTGACCGTGTTCCTGAAAATGGGATTGGTTTAAAATGGCATCGTGTCCGCATACGCATGGTACATCTACTATTTTATGTTCTATGACCGACTACAGATCTGAACTCCGCCATCTCCACCTTCCTGTCAAATTGTGACGATCACCAACTGTTTCGGTTGACGAGATTCTACATGGAGCGACTGGAGCAGGCGATTGAGGAGGGCGTGGAGGGAGTCAGCTTCATGTTAATGGGCGAGGATCACTTCACCGGGCAGGAGTATCACGTAAGTGGAAGGGACATACACTGACTGTATATTCTACTGAATCTATCACAAACCGACAGAACCGGTGTAACGACACCTCTGGGCTGTAAAAATCCTGTAATGCTTGTGGTCAACATCAAGAAAAGAGTTTTCATCTGCGAAAATCCCTGAACTTTTATTAACCAACACAACCTTCTCTCCAGTTTTCTGATCACATTCATTTATAGACAGATTAGGATACAGGCAATGATTGACTGGTGAATTTAGTGATGTGACACTTGACGGACATTGCAAGTGGACAGATAACCACTCTACACCACTCATCACATCATGTTCCCAATGTTCGACCTTAATGGCCACTGACCAGTCTGCGTTCTCCTGATGACCCACGGGTTTCCCACAAATCAAATATATAGTCTTATTTCTCAGCTCATTCTCAGTCGACCTTCAACCCCATCGTCAGTTCAACACTGACTGTCATCTCTCATTTGAACTGCTGACCCTTTTTTTGATCAATATCCCAACATGCCTCATGGTTCTGTTACCTTCTGTTCCTTGTGACTTCCAATTTGAGTTTGTAATTACCATAGCTTTTCCTGTTAACATGGGAAGTGCAACATTAGTACCACTGAAAATATTCCAAACATCTACAGCTAACATAGAATTACAAGGAAACAGCTTTCCAATGGTCCTCGTGCTACTGGAGTGCATTCACCTATTACCACCCAGAATGAATATTAGTGAAGAGCCAGACACCATACTGAACACGACATTCCACGTGAGGCAGCTGATAATTTCAGTCTAAACTTCTTACTCAACATTACCACCGGTCGGCTTTGGTCTGTCACACATGCACAATAGTCCTGAGTTTGCTGGCTGCTCCTCACTGCCAGTTTCCAGCTGTTGGCTGGCACTGGACCCCTCATGGAGCCTGGCAGTGAAGGGTGAAGCTGCTGCGGTTCACCAGGGATTACCCTGGCAAAAATCAACAGTGGCCCGGCCATAGTTTCACCTAGTCATAGTCATCAAACACTACAGTACAGCAACAGGCTCTTCTGCCCATCTAGCCCACACCGACCTATTATCTGCTTAGTCCCATTGATATGAACCCGGACTGGAGACATCCAAAACTCCCCCATTGAATGAACATCCAAACTGATCTTAAATAATCAACTTGAATGTACATTGACTAATTAAGATGGCAGCTCGTTCCACGCTCTTCAGCAACCTCTGAGTGAACAGGTTCCCCTTCACTTTGCCTTTCACCTGTCATCATTACCCTATGATCTCTAATTCCAGTCTCACTCAACCTCAGTAATAAATGTATTTTCGCAATAACTCTCTGTATACCTTTTATAAACTTGTATATCTCTTTCACATCTCTCATGGTCCTCCGACACTCTATGGAATAATGTCCTAGCCTATTCACACTTCCTCTATATCTCAGATCCTCAACTCCTGGTAACAATCTGTATTTTATTTTGCATTCGTTCAATCTTATTGATATCCTTTCAGGAGGTAGATGTACACATTGCTTCAATTTAGCCTCTGAAACATCAACTTCGACATAATATCCCAACGTCTGTATTCAATATTTTGATTTACGAAGCCCCATGTCCAAAAAGCTACAACGCCATCTACCTTCGATAATACTTTCAAGAAATTTTGGATCTGTATCACGTTGCAGCATCTCATCACACTTCCTACTCTTGTCATTGGTACCAACGTGGACCAAGACCTGCTCATCCTGCCCTTAAAGAAGTTTCAGAGTCGATACGAGATATCACTGACCTTGGTAACACACCATCCAAAAATCCTGTTCTCGTAAATAGAATCTCCAGTCTATTCTCCTGATCATTTTATTCCACGTCAGTGCATCTCAGCACTTCTCATCCCTTCCGAGTCACAAAGGCAAACTCAGAGCCAGAGGCATAATCACCGTGGCTTTCCTCTGCTAGGCCATACCCCGAAACAGAAAGCCGTATCCCTGTTACAAAGAGTTTCCTGTAGTGGCTGCCTGTTCCCTTCCCCCTCCTGACAGTCACCCAGTTCCCTGTGTTCCGGGCCTTGTGTACAGCTCCCTCCCTGTATAGCCTGAGTCAATCTCTCAGCCTCCGGAATGATCCTGAGTTCACCCAGCTCCAGCTCCGATTCCTCAGCACAGTCTGTATTAAGCTGCAGCTGGATGAAATTCCTGAAGGTGTAGTTATCGGGGACACTGAACGTCTCCCTGTCTTGCCGCACCCTGTTGGAAGAGCATCCCACTATCCTGCCTGGCTTTCCTACTGTTCTAACCGTGAAAAAGAGAAGGGAAATATTACCCAAGATCAACCCAAGCCTCCGCCTCTCCTCAATGAACCCTCTCGGACACAAAGCATCAATAACATACTCTATCTCTGGCTCACTCACACTATGACTGCTCTGTTTAAACTTTGCCAAGTGGATAAGTACCCCGCAATCTGTGGCGTTCAGAAAGTCATCATTGGCCATGCTAACTTCTTTTAATTTCTTTTTCCTGCTGCGAACAATTGCTGTCAGTGATTTGCGACGAGCAGAATGTGCTGGGTCTGTCCATGTTCAGGGTAGATTTGAACCCATCCCTCCGTTCCTCAATATATTTCCCATTGTTCATTACAGAGCGTGACTGAGCTCGCGGAGAAGGGAAACCGAGCGGGCGCTTCCAAACAACTCCTGGATCTGGTGATGGAGAAGGGCTCCGGGGCCCGGAGGGTGATGTGGGAATCCTTTGTGAAACTGCACCACCATTTACCGAAGCTGAGCAGAATATTGAATGAAATACGGGAGCGAGGTACGGTGAACAATACACTGTGTGTTACAGATGTAAATGCTGATGAATTTACAGTATTACACAGAACAGACTTCATGCAGGTTAATCTGTTTGAACAGGTGACGGCCAGTTCGCCTACATGGACACTGAGCGGGGTTTATCTGAAGTGCCCACGCATCTGGAAGGTAAGTGATGGAACGGAAATCTGAAAGTCTGTATTTCACACTGAGAGTCTGAATACGTCTCTTTAGAGGCCTGTTTAGAGACTGTCAGAGTCTGGGAGACAGGTTTTTGTTGTTATTTCACACTGAGAGTCTGAATACGTCTCTTTAGAGGCCTGTTTAGAGACTGTCAGAGTCTGGGAGACAGGTTTTTGTTGTTATTTCACTCAGAGAGTCTGAATACGTGTCTTTAGAGGCCTGTTTAGAGACTGTCAGAGTCTGAGAGACAGGTTTTTGTTGTTATTTCACTCTGAGAGTCTGAATACGTCTCTTTAGAGGCCTGTTTAGAGACTGTCAGAGTCTGGGAGATAGGTTTTTGTTGTTATTTCACACTCAGAGTCTGAATACGTCTCTTTAGAGGCCTGTTTAGTGACTGTCAGAGTCTGGGAGACAGATTTTGTTGCTGTGGCTGGAGGACACGAAGCAATTTGCATTTGTCACAACACCTTTTCTGTAGGGCCGAATATCTGGAGATTTGACAAAACTGAAGCCAGACCATTCCAATTGGAACATCCAACTCCAGCAAGGGAAATCTCACACCTCTGATCCAAAGTGGAGCTGAGATTTGTTGTTATTCCTCCATGGGAACATAAGGCATGGGAGCAGAATTAGGCCATTCAGCCCATCAGTCTGCTCCGCCATTCCATCATGGCTGATCCCCGAATCCACACAACACCATACACCTGCCTTCTCGCCATATCCTTTGATGCCCTGACCGATCAGGAACTTCTGCCTTCATTACATCCATGGACTCGGCCTCCACTGCAGTCTGAGGCAGAGCCTTACAGACAGTCATTATTCTCTGGCTCAAAGAGTCCTCCTTACCTGTTGTAAAGGATCGCCCCTCAATTTTGAGGCCCTGGTCCCTAGTTCTGGATGCACCGACCACAGGAAACATACTTTCCACATCCACCCTATCTGGTCCTTTCAACATTCTGCAGGTTAAAAGAGATTCCCTTGCATTCCTTAAAATTCCAGTGAGTACAGGCTCAAAGTTGCCAAAACACACTTCATATGTTAACCCCTTCATTACCAGAGTCATCCTCTTGAATCTCCTCGGGACTCTCTCTAATGACCACACATCTTTTCAGAGGTACTGAAAAGCTGTTGACAACACTCCTGTAGTGCAGCCTGACTATACAGTCCTGTAAAGGCTCAGCATTTATATTCGATTCTCTTTTTTGCCACCTTTACCACAGACTCGACCTTTAAACTAATCTTCTGTGAGTTTTGCTCGAGGCTCCGATGTCCCTCTGAAGTCGCTCTGCACCTCTGATTCTTGGAACTTCTTCCTATTTAGATAATAGTCCGCTCCTTTCACCAAAATGCATTATCATACATTTCCAACACTGTATTCCATCTGCCACCTCTTTGCCCATTTTTCCAATTTGCCTCAGTCCTGTTGCAATCGCACTACCGACCCCTCCACCTATCTCTCTATCATCCGCAAACGTTGCCACAAATACATACATTCTATCATCTAAATCATTGACAAACAATCTGAAAGTCAGCGGTCCCAATACTGATCCCTGCGGAACACCACCGGACACTGGCAGCCAACCAGAAAAGGCCCCTTTTATTCCCACTCGCTGTCTGCTGCCTGTCAGCAATTCCACTGCACATACCAGTATCTCTCCTGTGACGCCATAGATTTTTATCTGGTTAAGCAGACTCCTGTGCAGCAGCTTATCAAATGCCTTCTGAAAATCCAAGTAAATGGCATCCACTGACTCCTTTGTCCACCCTGCTTCTTACTTCCAGGATGAATTCCAACAGAAACCATGCTCACTTATATTGTCATTAGTCTCCAAGTACCTCAAAACCTCAAACTTAATAAGAGACTCCAACTCTTTTCCAGTCGCTGAGGATTGGCTAACTGGCCGATAATTTCCCTTCTTTTGCCTTCCTCCCTTCGTAAAGAGTAGAGTGACAATAGCAATCTTCCAGTCCTCCGGACCATGCCAGAATCAAGTGATTCTTCAAAGATCATGACCAATCCATCCGTCATCTCTTCAGCAACCTCTCTCAGATCTCTGGGATGTATTCCATCTGGCCCAGGTGACTTTGCACCTTAAGAGTTTTCAGTATGCCGAGATGTTTTTCCTTTGTAATAGCAATGGCAGTCACTCCTACTGCCTGTTACTCGCAGACTGCTAGCGTCTGGAACAGTGAGGATATATGCAGAGTGCACATTCTCCAGTGTTCCAGCATGGACTCTCACCTCCCTTTTAATCTTTATATAACTGAAAGAAAAGTGTTTTTTATCCTGCTTTATATTATTGGCTTTTCTGCTCTCATATTTCATCTTTTCCCTACTTTTAGCTTTTTTAGTTGACTATTGTTATCTTGTATGCCCTTTCCTCGGCTTTTATGCAATCCTTAACTTCCTTTGTCACCCATGGTTGCCTACACGTGTCATTTGAGAACTTCTTCCTCCGTGGGCCGTATCCATCCTGCAACTTGAGACCTATTCCCAGAAGCTTCAGCCATCTCCGCTCGTATCCTTCTCCAATCTACCTGGGAAAGCTTCTCTCTCGTGCCTCTGTAATTCGCTTTATTCCATTGCGATACTGATACTGTAAATTATGCTTCTCCTTCTCAATCTGTATTATGAATTCACTCATATTATGATCACTATCTCTTAATGGTTCTTTTACATTAAGCTCCCTCATCAGATCAGGGCTATTACACAACACCCAATCAAAGACGTCGTCTCAAGCACAAGCTGCTCTGAAACGCTATCTCGTGGGAATTCGATATATTCCCTCTCTTGCGATCTGATTCCTGACGTTTGTTTGATTTTCTTATTCCCCGTGCACATTGAAGTCCTTCATTACAACTGCGTCATTAGCTTTAACACACGCCTTTTCCAACTCCCTTTGCAATCTCAACCCCACACATTCGCTATTTTCAGGCCAATATAGGATCCCTATCAAGCTTCTTTTTTTTAACTCTTACAGTTTCCTATCTCCACCCACAAAGCTTCAACATTCTCTAACCCTATGTCACCTCTTTCTACAGATGTGATTCCACCTCGAACCAGCACAGCCACATCACCAACGCCTATGCCTTCCTGCCTGTCCTTTCGATAAGACGTAAATCTTTTAAAGTTAAGCACACAGCTATGGTCTTCTTTCAGCCACGACTCAGTGATGCCCACAACATCATACCGACCAATCTCTAATTGCGCCAAAAGTTCGTCCACCTTATTCTGAATGTTGCGGGCATTTAAACACAAGGCGTTCAGTCCTGCATCTGCGCCCTTTTGAATGTTGTCTATGCAGTACAATTTAACAGTTTGCTCTCTCTGTATTTGAACCCATTCATTGGCTTGTCCACCCTAACATTCATGTTAAACCCATCATCTACTTGTAAAACTGTTGGTTCATCCACAGCTTTATCGTCCTAGTTCCGGTCCCCCGGCCATTTTAGGTTAAAACACTCCCAACAGCTCCAGTAAATCTGCCCATAGGAATATTGGTCCTCATCGGATTCACATGCAACCCGTGCCTTTTGTACAGCTCCTACCTGCCCCGGAAGTGGTAACAATTATACAGAAATCTGAATTCCTGTCCCCTGCTCCAAATACTCTGCCACCCATTTTTCTGCCACCTCATTCTATTCCTATTGCCACTGTCGGGTGACAAAGGCAGCAATCCTGAGATCACTACTTTTGAGGTCCTGTTCCTCAGCTTTTATCCTAACCCCCTGTGTTCTGTTTTCCAGACCTCCTCCCTTTTCTCTTCCCTATGTCGTTGTTACCAATGTTTGTCACGACTTTGGGCTGCTCAACCTCCCTTCTCAGGATATTGTGGACGCGTCCAGAAACATTTCGGACAATGGCACCTGAGAGGCAAAGTGCCAGCGGTGTCCACAGAATCGCTTACCCGCCCTCCTGACTTCAGAGTTCCCTATTACCACTGCCATGCTCTTCAGCTTCCTGCTCTTCCGCACATCATCGGGGAATTGCCTGGGTTCATGTACCAGCTCCTCGGAGAATAAGAGACTGTAGACCAGTGCGGGGTGCGTCACATCGTGACTGGCTCAGCCTGGAAAAGGAAACAGAAATTATGTTCCTTTTCTGTGGCTCAGTACTGACAGTTTAATCCTAAAGGAGTGTCAAGAACATGGGGTCCATTGTGAGAGAAGTAAAAGTCAGTAGAGCAAGTAAATGCCCCCTCCCCCACTGTTACCCTCTGTAGGGTTGCACAGTTCAGCAGAAGCTGAGCAGTGAACACAGTGAAACCACCCGCTCCACACAACGCTCTCCTCTCCAGAATCACGTGTGCACTTGCTGCTCGCTGGAACACCGGGGAATCTGCAAACTACCAACAGAGGGGAGAGTGGAGCCTTTAACAGCGAATCTAAATCGGATCAGAAATTTTTCTGGGCCATCGTTCACTTTCAGACACTCTAATCTCTGATCACCCGATTTCACCCAAACAGTGTCTTTAACGAGTATTTTTGTTATTAAAGAAAATATGTCGGGAGCTCCATGTTCATCAGATCAGGCATTGACAACCTATTTCTGTCCGTCCTAAGATGTTCAACAGAAACACAAGGAGACTCTGCGGGCACAAACTGAAACACTGAGAGTGAACACGATCCTGATGAGGGAGAAGGTGAAGGTTTTCCAGCTGGATGATCGATACGCTGAGCTCACGGTCATTTCTACTGTTCGAGATCGGACACTGGTGGAACATGAGCTGCTGGCAAGAGGCAGAGATCACGAGGAGTGGAGAGAAAAAGATCTCCGTGGTAAGCTAGAAAAAATCCGGACTGATCAGTTATTCAAGAAGAGTTTTGTTCAAAAATTGAAAAGATCTATCTTTAGAAACAAATCAGGGATGTCCGCAGCAGTGGCCGGAGTCCCAGGGATCGGGAAAACAACAATGGTACAAAAGATTGTTTACGACTGGGCCACGGGGAAGATATACCAACAATTCCAGTTTGTCTTCAGTTTCAAATTCCGGGATTTAAACACCATTAACTGTGGAATAAACCTGAAAGAACTGATTCTGCATCATTACCCCTACTTTGGGAATATGCTGGGAGAGGTCTGGAAACACACAGAGGGACTGCTGTTCATATTCGATGGGTTGGATGAATTCAAGGACAAAATCAACTTTGTTGATGGTCGGAGAGACACAGAATCACAGTACACAGATCCTGAATTCAAGTGCAAGGTGTCTGACATTGTGTACAGTTTAATCCAGGGCAAGCTGCTCCCAGGGTGTTCAGTGCTGGTGACCACCCGCCCCACCGCGTTACATTTATTGGAAAAGGCAGAGATCAGTGTCTGGGCTGAAATCCTGGGATTTGTTGGTGAGGAACGGAAGGAATATTTCATCAGGTATTTTGAAGATCAGATTGTGGCGGAAGCTGTTTTCAAACACGTGAAGGAGAACGAGATCCTGTACACCATGAGCTACAACCCTTCCTACTGCTGGATCCTCGCTCTGGCTCTGGGCCCCTTCTTCACACAAAGAGTCAGGGACCCGCTGCGTGTTCCCAAGACCATTAGCCAACTGTACTCCTACTATATTTACAACATCCTGAAAAACCATGGCCGTGAGATTGAGAACCCCCGTGATGTGTTACTCAGGGTTGGTCAGATGGCCTTCAGAGGTGTGTACGAGAGGAAGCTTGTGTTTACAGATGGAGATTTGATCAACTACAATCTGCAGCCTTCCCAGTTCCTGTCCGGGTTCCTGATCGAGCTTTTGGAGAGAGAGGATTCTGCCCAGAGCGTGGTGTACACATTCCCACACCTCACCATCCAAGAGTTTGTAGCTGCAGTCGCACAATTCCTGAATCCATATCCCGGGAATATCCTGAAATCCCTCACTGAAGCCCACAACACGACAGATGGGCGATTTGAGGTATTTCTACGTTTTGTTGCTGGTCTCTCCTCCCCAATGACAGCTCGGGGCCTGGAGGAGTTTCTGGGTCCATTTCCTCATCAAACAACCTGCCAGGTGATTGACTGGGTGAAGGAGGAGGTTAAACGCCAGAGTGGAAACACATGCAGTGAAGCTGGTAAAAGGAGCCTCCTGAACACATTGCACTACCTGTTTGAGTCTCAGAATCGTGGACTCGCTCAGGCCGCACTGGAATCTGTGGAAACACTTTCATTCAGTGGAATGACACTGACCCCGATTGACTGCGCGGTCCTGTCTCATGCCATCGGACTCTGTGATACAATAAGACACCTCGACCTGGAGTACTGCCACATTCAGTGTGAAGGAATCCAGCGGCTGGGACCCGGGCTGCACAACTGCCAGGAGTTGAGGTAACTTGATTTATCTCTCACTCTGAACTGTGAAACTGTTCCATTGTGTTGGTTCAATGTAAAGGAATTTCGGTAAATTTGTAGTAAATCAGATTGTGAAGAATTGTGACAAATGCCCAGGGGATCAGTCAGTAATTCCCCAAGGACGGGAGGGTTCTGTGGTTCCTTGTGAAGGAATGTTGGAGACTTCATCAGATCAGTGAACAACGGCCATTGGTTTAATGGTAGTAAATCACAGGAATGGCCGTGTTTCTCGCTGTCTGTGACACGTCCATTGACAATGTTCCTTCTCACTGTTACTGACACCCAGACCGACACTGACTGCAGCAGGTGGGTCAGAGATTCACACCCCCTTCCCGGTGAGGGACAAGAGACCGACAGCAGACTGTCGCAGTGAGAAGGAAAGAAATACCATTGTGAGATTGTCCTCCCCTGCCCTTCCCCGTGTGTGACTTTGCTCACTTCCAGATACGCAAAGAGCGAGAGCGCATCTCCTCTGGGCCTCTGTTCAGACACAACACACACGTACAAAAAATTTCTGTATCCGCTCATCTTGTAGGATTATCATTTACCCTTGGAATCCTCCTGTGGGCCCTCTCATCCCAATCCCCTTTCCATTCTTTGGAATCTCGCCACCATCCCCATTCCTCCTGTGGGCTCTCTATTACTCTTTCCTCATCCACCTGTGGGATGTCTTTTCCATACCCCCACCCTTCTTGCGAGATCTCTCCTCCCCATTCCTCTTCCTCCTGTGAGATCTCTCTTCCCTATCCCCTTCCTTCTATGGATTTCTCTTTCCCATCCCTTCCTGCTGTTGGAACTCTCTTCCCCATACCCTTTTCTCCTGTGGGATCTCTCTTCCCCATCGACTTCTTCCTGCCGGATCTCTCTTTGGCATGCCCCATTGTCCTGTCGAAATTCTCTTCCCCAACCCCCTTCCTCCTGTGGGAACTCTCTCCCACATCCCTCCTCCTGGCCGATCTCTCAACCCCTTCCCCCTTCATCCTGTTTAATCTCTCTCTATATCCCCCTTCCTCCTGTGGGATCTCTTTTCCCATGCCTCATCCTGCTGTGGGATCTCTCTTCCACACTCCCATGCCGCCTGTGGGATCTCCCTTCCCCATCCCCTTTTTCCTGTGGGATCTCTTCCTCCTGTGGGCTCTCTCTTCCCCATCCCCTTTCCTCCTTTGGGATCTCTCCCCCATCCCCCTTCCTCCTTTGGGATCTCTCTTCCCCATCCCCATTCCCCTTTCGCCTGTGGGAACTCACCTCCCCATAGAATCATAAAATCATAGAACACTACAGCACGGAAAACAAGCCATTCGGTCCTTCTAGTCTGTACCAAAACCTTATTCCGCTAGTCCCATTGACCTGCACCCAGTCCATAACCCTCCAGTCCTCTCCCATCCATGTATCTATCCAATTTATTCTTAAAGCTGAAGAGTGAGTCCACATTTTCCACATCAGATGGCAGCTTGTTCCACACTCTCACCACCCTCTGAGTGAAGAATTTCCTCCTAATGCTCCCCCTAAACCTTTCCCCTTTCACGCTGAAGCCATGTCTTCTCATATTTATCTCTCCTAATCTATGTGGAAAGAGCCTATTCGCATTTACCCTGTCTATACCCTCATAATTTTGTAAACCTCTATCAAATCTCCCCTCATTCTTCTGTGCTCCAAGGAATAAAGTCCTAACCTGCTCAATCCTTCCTTGTAACTCAACTCCTGAAGACCCGGCAACATCCTAGTAAATCTTCTCTGCACTTTTTCAAACTTACTGATATCCTTCCCATAGTTAGGTGACCAGAACTGCACAAAATATTCCAAATTTGGCCTCACCAATGTCTCATAAAACCTCACCATAATATTCCAACTCCTATACTCAGTACTTTGATTTATGAATGCCAGGATGCCAAAAGCCTTCTTTACAACCCTGTCTACCTGTGACACCACTTCCAGGGAATTATGTATCGGAACCCCCAGCTCCCTCTGTTCCTCTGCACTCTTCAGTGCCCTACCATTTATCGTGTATGTCATACCTTGATTTGTCCTTCCAAAATGGAACACCTCACACTTGTCCGCATTAAATTCCATCTGCCATTTTCTGGCCTATTATTCCAGTTGGTCCAGATCCCTCCGCAAGCTTTGAAAGCCTTCCTCGCTGTCCACAATGCCTACATCTTAGTGTCATCCACAAACATGCTGATCCAATTTATCACATCATCATCTAGATCATTGATACAGACAACAAACAACAATGGTCCCAGCACAGATCCCTGAGACACACCACTAGTCACAGGCCTCCAGTCTGAGAAGCAATCATCCACTACCACTCTCTGTCTTCTCCCACACAGCCAATTTGAATCCAGTTTACAACCACTCCATGGATAACTAGTGTCTGGACCTTTAGAACTAATCTCTCATGTGGGACTTTGTCAACGGCCTTACAAAAGTCCATGTAGACAACATCCACAGCCTTTCCTTCATATGCATTCTTGGTAACCTCCTCGAAAAACACTACAGGATTCATTAAACATGGTCTACCACACACAAAGCCATGTTGACTATCTTTTATCAGCCCTTGGCAGTCCAAATCCTTGTATATCCGATCTCTCAGAACACCTTCCAATAATTTACCTACTACTGATGTCAGGCTCACTGGCCTGTAATTACCTGGTGTACTTTTGGAGCCTTTTTCAAACAACGGAACAACATGAGCTACCCTCCAACCCTTCGGCACCGCACCCGTGGCTGAGGACATTTTAAGTATTTCTGCCAGGGCCCCTGCAATTTCTACACCAGTCTCTCTCAAGGTCCGAGGGAATATCATGGCAGTTCCGGGAGATTTATCTACCTGTATTCACTGTAAGGCAGCAAGCAGCTCCTCCTCTTTAATCTCTATATGTTCCATAAAACTACTGTTTGTTTGCCTTAATTCCATATCCGCTATGCCAGTTTCCTGAGTAAACACTGACGCAAAAAAACTGTTTAAGATCTCCCCCATCTCGTGAGGCTCCACACAGAGACGACCACTCTGATCTTCTAGGGGACCAATGTTGTCCTTTACTATCCTTTTACTCTTAATATACTTGTAGAAACCCTTCGGGTTTACCTTCTCATTATCTGCCAAAGCAACCTCATATCTTCTTTTTGCCTTCCTGATTTCCTTCTTTAGTATTTGCTTGCATTTGCTATACTCTTCAAATACCTCATTTGTTCCTTGTTTCCTATAGCTGCTAAACACCTACTTAAGCAGATCGCCAATATCCCTTGAAAACCAAGGTTCCCACTGCCTGTTAACTTTGCCTTTAATCCTGGCAGGAACATGCAAACTCTGCACTTTCAAAATTTCACCCTTGATGGCGTTCCATTTACTGAACACATCCTTGCCAGAAAACAACTTATCCCAATCCACTCTTCCCAGATCCTCTCTCATTTCCACAAAATTGGCCCTTCTCCAATTCAGAACCTTAACTGGCGGACCAGTCCTATTCTTATCCATAATTATCTTGAAACTAATGACATTATGGTCACTGGACCCAAAATGTTCACCTACACATACTTCTGTCACCTGACCTGTCTGGTTACTTAATAGATCAGGTACTGCACCCTCTCTCGTTGATACCTCAATATATTGATTTAGAAAACTTTCCTGAACACATTTGACAAACTCCACGCCATCTAACCCTTTCTCAGAATGGGAGTCCCCGTCAATATGTGGAAAGTTAAAATCCCCTACGATTACGACTTTCTGTTTCTTACATTGGTGTGCTACCTCTCTACAGATTTGCTCCTCGAATTCTCTCTGACTACTGGGCGGTCTATAATACAACCCTATTAGTGTGGTCACACCTTTCCCGTTCCTCAGCTCCACCCATATGGCCTCTGTAGACGAGCCCTGCGGGCTCTCCCGTCTACACACAGCTGTGATATTCTCCCTGACTGGTAATGCCACTCCGCCCCCTTTCATCCCTCCCCCCTATCACATCTGAAACAATGGAAACCCAGAACATGAAGCTGCCAGTCCTGACCCTCCTGCAAACCAAGTCTTACTAATAGCAATAATGTCGATATCATCGTGCCAATCCACGATCTAAACTCATCTGCCTTACCTGTAATACTCCTTGCATTGAAATAGATGCACCTGAGAACATTTCTATCACATACAAACCATTGATATCTGTCTATAGAAGCAGTCCTCGCATGACCCTTATCCTCCACCACCTCACTATCTGCTCTAACACTCTGGTTCCCCTCCCCCTGCAACCTTGTTTAAAACCCCCGGAGCAGAACTTGCTAAACTACCGACAAGGATGTTAGTCCCCTCCAGTTCAGGTGCAAACTGTCCAATTAGAACTGGTCCCACCTCCCCTGGAAGAAAGCCCAATTGTCCAGAAACGTGAACCGGTCCCTCATGCACCATCCCCTCAGCCACGTATTTAGCTGCATTATCTTCCTATTTCTAGCCTCATTAGCACGTGGCACAGGTAGCAATCCTAATGTGAGATCTCGCTTTCCCATCCCCCTTTCATCCTCTGGGCTCTCTGTTCCCACTCCCCCTTCCTTCCAACTATTGGATCTCTCCTCAGCATCCCCCTTCTTCCAATGGGATCTCTCCTACTCATCCCCCAACCTCCTGTATGATCTTGCTTCCCCACCCACTTCCTCCTGTCTCGTCTCTCGTCCCCATGCCCGATCATCCTATGGGATCTCTATTCCCCATTCCACTTCCTTCTGTAGGATTTCTCTCCCCCATCCACTTTCATCCTGTGGGATCTCTCTTCCCAATCCCCCTTCCTCCTGTGGGATCTCTCTTCCCCATTCCCCTTCCTCCTGTGGGATCTCTTCCCCAAACCCCTTCCTACTGTGGGATCTCTCTTCCCCATCCCACTTCCTCCTGTGGGATCTCGCTTCCCCATCCCCCTTCTTTGGGATCTCTTTTCCCCATCCCCCTTCCTCCTGTGGATTCTGTCTTCCCCATCCCTCTTCCTCCTGTGGGATCTCTTCCCCAACCCCCTTCCTCCTGTGGGATCTCTCTTCCCCATCCCTTTAGCTTGGGTGGGTCTATTTCGCTGTGTCCCATTGACATTTCTGCATTTCGGTCAGAAACACTTTTCTCACCATCGGGGAATGGAACAGAATATGTGGGGTTTAGATGGTCACACCGACAGAAGAAATTACCGACGTTCGGTAAATACACTGGAGCTGGGCAGTGAGGGACATTGACAGTGATGGGAACTCCGATCAGTGATTCACTGGACAGTTTAATGTTTCCTGAAATATCCGAGTGAGAGAAATTCCCCCAGACCCACGGTTTGAAACACTTTGTTTATCAATCGGTCTGTTTGCGTTTAGACTTGCTCAGAATGAACTGGGAGAGTCAGGAGTGAAACTGGTGTCTGCGGCTCTGAGGAACCCGGAGTGTAAATTACAGAAACTGTGGTAAGTACCAGACTGTGGGAGATTGTGTTTACAGTCACTGGGTGTCTGACACTGAACATTAATGTGATCAGCAGAAACATAGAAAACATACAGGGCAATACAGGCCCTTCGGCCCACAAAGCTGTGCTGAACATGTTTCTACCTTAGAATTACCTCGGTTTTACCCACAGCCCTCTAAACTTCTAAGCTCCATGTAGCCATCCAGGAGTTTAAAGTTTTCGCCTCCAGCAGCCCATTCTTAAAACAATGCCCTCTCGTGCTAGCCATTTCAACCCTGGGGAAAAGAATCTGACGAACCACACGATCAATGCCTCTCATTATCTTGTACACCTCTATCAAATCACCTCTCATCCTCCGTCACTCCAAGAGAAAAGGCCGAGTTCACTCAACCAGTTCTCATAAGACATGCTCCCCAATCCAGGCAACATCCTTGTAATTCTCCTCTGCACCCTTTCTATGGTTTCCACATCCTTCCTGTAGTGATTGCTACCCCATTCCTCTTCTACCTCTGGGATCATAATTCCACATACCTCTTCCTACTCTGGGATCTCTATTCCCCATCCCCCTTCCTCCTGTGGGATCTCTCCTCCTCATCCCCCTTCCTCCTGTGGGATCTATCTTCCCCATTCCCCTTCCTCCTGTGGGATCTCTCCTCTACATCCCCCTTTCTCCTGTGGGATCTCTCTTCACAATCCCCTTCCTCCTGTGGGATCTCTCTTCCCCATCCCCCTTCCGCCTGTGATGTCTCTCCTCCCCGTCCCCCTTCCTCCGGTGGGATCTCTCTTCCCAATCCCCTTCCTCCTGTGGGATCTCTCTTCCCCATCCCCCTTCCTCCTGTGCGATCTCTCTTCCCCATCCCCCTTCCGCCTGTGGGATCACTTCGCCCCATCCCCCTCCCCCTGATGGATCTCTCTTCCTCATCCCCTTCCTCATTTGGGATCTCTCTTCCCAGTCCCCCTTCCTCCTGTGGGATCTCACCTCCCCATCCCCCTTCCTCCTGTGGGATCTCTCGTCCCCATCCCCCTTCATCCTGTGGGATCTCACCTCCCCATCCCCCTTCCTCCTGTGGGATATCTCTTCCCCATCCCCCTTCCTCCTGAGGGATCTCTCTTCCCCATCCCCCTTCATCATGTGAGATCTCTCAGCCCCATCCCCCTTCCTCCTGTGGGATCTCTCTTCCCCATCCCCCTTCCTCCTGTGGGATCTCTCTTCCCCATCCCTTTTCCTCCTGTGGGATCTCTCTTCCCCATCCCCCTTCCTCCTGTGGGATCTCTCTTCCCCATCCACATTCCTCCTGAGGGATCTCCCTTCCCCATCCCCCTTCATCATGTGTGATCTCTCTTCCCCATCCCCCTTCCTCCTGTGCGATCTCTCCTCACCATCCGCCTTCCTCCTGTGCGATCTCTCCTCCCCATCCCCTTTCCTCCTGTGCGATCTCTCCTCCCCATCCCCCTTACTCCTGTGCGATCTCTCCTCCCCTTCCCCATTCGTCCTGTGCGATCTCTCCTCCCCTTCCCCATTCGTCCTGTGCGATCTCTCCTCCCCATCCCGCTCCCCCTGACGGTTCTCTCTTCCCCATCCAATTCCTCCTGTGGGAACTCTCTTCCCAATCCCCTTCCTCCTGTGGGATCTCTCTTCCCCATCCCCCTTCATCACGTGAGATGTCTCTTCCCCATCCCCCTTCCTACCTGTGGGATCTCTCTTCCACATCCCCCTTCCTCCTGTGGGATCTGTCCTCCCCATCCCCCTTCATCATGTGAGATCTCTCTTCCCCATCCCACTTCCTCCTGTGGGATCTCTCTTCCCCAACCCCCTTCCTCCTGTGGCATCTCTTCCCCATCACCCTTCCTCCTGTGCGATCTCTCTTCTCCATCCCCCTTCCTCCTGTGCGTTCTCTCCTCCCCATCCCACTTCCTCCTGTGGGATCTCTCTTCCCCAACCCCCTTCCTCCTGTGGCATCTCTTCCCCATCCCCCTTCCTCCTGTGCGATCTCTCCTCCACATCCCCCTTGCTCCTGTGGGATCTCTCTTTCCAATCCCCATCCTCCTGTGGAATCTCTCTTCCCCATCCCCCTTCCTCTTGAGGGATCTCTTTTCCCCATCCCCCTTCATCATGTGAGATCTCTCTTCCCCATCCCCCTTCCTCCTGTGGGATATCTCTTCTCCATCCCACTTCCTCCTGTGGGATCTCTCTTTCCAATCCCCTTCCTCCTGTGGGATCTCTCCTCCCCATCCCCCTTCCTCCTGTGCGATCTCTTCTCACCATCCCCCTTCCTCCTGTGCGATCTCTCCTCCCCAACCCCTTTCCTCCTGTGCGATCTCTCCTCCCCATCCCCCTCCCCCTGACGGATCGCTCTTCCCAATCCCCTTCCTCCTGTGGGATCCCTCTTCCCCATCCCCCTTCCTCCTGTGGGATCTCTCCTCCCCATCCCCCTTCCTCCTGTGGGATCTCTCTTCACCATCCCCCTTCCTCCTGTGGGATCTCTCTTCACCATCCCCCTTCTACCTTTGGAATCTCTACTCCCCATCCCCCTTCCTCCTGAGGGATCTCTCTTCCCCATCCCACTTCCTCCTGTGGCAGCTCTTCCCCATCCCACTTCCTCCTGTGGGATCTCTCTTCCCCATCCCACTTCATCATGTGAGATCTCTCTTCCCCATCCCACTTCCTCCTGTGGGATCTCTCTTCCCCAACCCCCTTCCTCCTGTGGCATCTCTTCCCCATCCCCCTTCCTCCTGTGTGATCTCTCCTCCACATCCCCCTTCCTCCTGTGGGATCTCGCTTCCCAATCCCCATCCTCCAGTGGAATCTCTCTTCCCCATCCCCCTTCGTCCTGTGGGATCTCTCCTCCCCATCCCCCTTCCTCCTGTGGGATCACTCCTCTACATCCCCCTTCCTTCTGTGGGATCTCTCTTCCCAATCCCGTTCCTCCTGTGGGATCTCTCTTCCCAATCCCCTTCCTCCTGTGGGATCTCTCTTCCCCATCCCACTTCATCCTGTGGGATCTCTCTTCCCAATCCCCCTTCCTCCTGTGCGATCTCTCCTCCCCTTCCCCATTCGTCCTGTGCGATCTCTCCTCCCATCCCCCTCCCCCTGACGGATCGCTCTTCCCAATCCCTTTCCTCCTGTGGGATCCCTCTTCCCCATCCTCCTTCCTCCTGTGGGATCTCTCCCCATCCCCCTTCCTCCTGTGGGATCTCTCTTCCCCATCCCCCTTCTACCTTTGGGATCTCTACTCCCCATCCCCCTTCCTCCTGAGGGATCTCTCTTCCCCATCCCCCTTCCTCCTGTGGCAGCTCTGCCCCATCCCACGTCCTCCTGTGTGATCTCTCTTCCCCATCCCCCTTCATCATGTGAGATCTCTCTTCCCCATCCCCCTTCCTCCTGTGGGATCTCTCTTCCCCAACCCCCTTCCTCCTGTGGCATCTCTTCCCCATCCCCCTTCCTCCTGTGCGATCTCTCCTCCCCATCCCCCTTCCTCCTGTGGGATCTCTCTTCCCAATCCCCTTCCTCCAGTGGAATCTCTCTTCCCCATCCCCCATCCTCCTGTGGGATCTCTCCTCCCCACCCCCCTTCCTACTGTGCGATCCCTCTTCCCCATCCCATTTCCTCCTGTGCAATCTCTCCTCCCCATCCCCCTTCCCCATGTGGGATCACCCTTCCCATCCCCCTTCCTCCTGTGGGATTTCTCTTCCCCATCCCCCTTCCTCCTGTGCGATCTCTCCTCCCCATCCCACTTCCTCCTGTGGGATCTCTCTTCCCCAACCCCCTTCCTCCTGTGGCATCTCTTCCCCATCCCCCTTCCTCCTGTGCGATCTCTCCTCCCCATCCCCCTTCCTCCTGTGGGATCTCTCTTCCCAATCCCCATCCTCCTGTGGAATCTCTCTTCCCCATCCACCTTCCTCCTGTAGGATCTCTCCTCCCCATACCCCTTCCTCCTGTGCGATCTCTCCTCCCCATCCCACTTCCTCCTGTGCGATCTCTCCTCCCCATCCCCCTTCCCCATGTGGGATCTCGCTTCCCATCCCCCTTCCTCCTGTGGGATCCCTCCTACCCATCCCCATTCCTCCTGTGGGATCTCGCTTCCCCATCCCCCTTCTTCCTGTGGGATCTCACCTCCACATCCCCCTTCCTCCTGTGGGATCTCTCTTCCCCATCCCCCTTCCTCGAGGGATATCTTTTCCCCATCCCCCTTCATCATGTGAGATCTCTCATCCCCATCCCCCTTCCTCCTCTGGGATCTCTCTTCCCCATCCCAATGCATCCTGTGGGATCTCTCTTTCCAATCCCCCTTCCTCCTGTGGGATCTCTCCTCCCGATCCCCCTTCCTCCTGTGCGATCTCTCCTCACCATCCCCCTTCCTCCTGTGCGATCTCTCCTCACCATCCCCCTCCTGTGCGATCTCTCCTCACCATCCCCCTTCCTCCTGTGCGATCTCTCCTCACCATCCCCCTCCTGTGCGATCTCTCCTCCCCATCCCCCTTCCACCTGTGCGATCTCTCCTCCCCTTCCCCATTCGTCCTGTGCAATCTCTCCTCCCCATCCCCCTCCCCCTGACGGATCGCACTTCCCAATCCCCTTCCTCCTGTGCGATCCCTCTTCCCCATCCCCCTTCCTCCTGTGGGATCTCTCCTCCCCATCCCCCTTCCTCCTGTGGGATCTCTCTTCCCCAGCCCCCTTCTACCTTTGGGATCTCTACTCCCCATCCCCCTTACTCCTGAGGGATCTCTCTTCCCCATCCCCCTTCCTCCTGTGGCAGCTCTTTCCCATCCACGTCCTCCTGTGGGATCTCTCTTCCCCACCCCCCCTTCATCATGTGAGATCTCTCTTCCCCATCCCCCTTCCTCCTGTGGGATCTCTCTTCCCCAACCTCCTTCCTCCTGTGGCATCTCTTCCCCATCCCCCTTCCTCCTGTGCGATCTCTCCTCCCCATCCCATTTCCTCCTGTGCAATCTCTCCTCCCCATCCCCCTTCCCCATGTGGGATCACTCTTCCCATCCCCCTTCCTCCTGTGCGATCTCTACTCCCCATCCCATTTCCTCCTGTGCAATCTCTCCTCCCCATCCCCCTTCCCCATGTGGGATCACTCTTCCCATCCCCCTTCCTCCTGTGGGAATTCACTTCCCCATCCCCCTTCCTCCTGTGCGATCTCTCCTCCCCATCCCACTTCCTCCTGTGGGATCTCTCGTCCCCAACCCCCTTCCTCCTGTGGCATCTCTTCCCCATCCCCCATCCTCCTGTGCGATCTCACCTCCCCATCCCCCTTCCTCCTGTGGGATCTCTCTTCCCAATCCCCATCCTCCTGTGGAATCTCTATTCCCCATCCCCCTTCCTCCTGTAGGATCTCTCCTCCCTATACCCCTTCCTCCTGTGCGATCTCTCTTCCCCATCCCCCTTCCTCCTGTGGGATCTCTCTTCCCCATCCCCCTTCCTCCTGTGGGATCTGTCCTCCCCATCCCCCTTCCTCCTGTGCGATCTCTCCTCCCCATCCCCCTTCCTCCTGTGCGATCTCTCCTCCCCATCCCCCTTCCTCCTGTGCGATCTCTCCTCCCCATCCCCCTTCCTCCTGTGCGATCTCTCCTCCCCTTCCCCATTCGTCCTGTGAGATATCTCCTCCCCATCCCCTCCCCCTGATTGATCTCTCTTCCCCATCCCCTTCCTCCTGTGGGATCCCTCTTCCCCATCCCCCTTCCTCCTGTGGGATCTCTGCTCCCCATCCCCCTTCCTCCTGTGGGATCTCTCTTCCCCATCCCCTTCTACCTTTGGGATCTCTACTCCCGATCCCCCTTCCTCCTGAGGGATCTCCCTTCCCCATTCCACTTCCTCCTGTGGCAGCTCTTCCCCATCCCACTTCCTCCTGTGCGATCTCTCTTCCCCATCCCCCTTCCTCCTGTGCGATCTCTCTTCCCCATCCCCCTTCCTCCTGTGCGATCTCTCCTCCCCATCCCATTTCCGCCTGTGCAATCTCTCCTCCCCATCCCCCTTCCCCATGTGGGATCACTCTTCCCATCCCACTTCCTCCTGTGGGATTTCTCTTCCCCATCCCCCTTCCTCCTGTGCGATCTCTCCTCCCCATCCCACTTCCTCCTGTGGGATCTCTCTTCCCCAAACCCCTTCCTCCTGTGGCATCTCTTCCCCATCCCCCTTCCTCCTGTGCGATCTCTCCTCCCCATCCCCCTTCCTCCTGTGGGATCTCTCTTCCCAATCCCCATCCTCCTGTGGAATCTCTCTAACCATCCCCCTTCCTCCTGTAGGATCTCTCCTCCCCATACCCCTTCCTCCTGTGCGATCTCTCTTCCCCATCCCCCTTCATCATGTGAGATCTCTCTACCCCATCCCCCTTCCTCGTGTGGGATCTCTCTTACCCATCCCCCTTCCTCCTGTGGGATCTGTCCTCCCCATCCCCCTTCCTCCAGTGGGATCTCTCCTCCCCATCCCCCTTCCTCCTGTGGGATCTCCCTTCCCCATCCCCTTCTACCTTTGGGATCTCTACTCCCCATCCCCCTTCCTCCTGAGGGATCTCTCTTCCCCATCCCACTTCCTCCTGTGGCAGCTCTTCCCCATCCCACTTCCTCCTGTGCGATCTCTCTTCCCCATCCCCCTTCCTCCTGTGCGATCTCTCTTCCCCATCCCCCTTCCTCCTGTGCGATCTCTCCTCCCCATCCCATTTCCTCCTGTGCAATCTCTCCTCTCCATCCCCCTTCCCCATGTGGGATCACTCTTCCCATCCCCCTTCCTCCTGTGGGATTTCTCTTCCCCATCCCCCTTCCTCCTGTGCGATCTCTCCTCCCCATCCCACTTCCTCCTGTGGGATCTCTCTTCTCCAAACCCCTTCCTCCTGTGGCATCTCTTCCCCATCCACCTTCCTCCTGTGCGATCTCTCCTCCCCATCCCCCTTCCTCCTGTGGGATCTCTCTTCCCAATCCCCATCCTCCTGTGGAATCTCTCTAACCATCCCCCTTCCTCCTGTAGGATCTCTCCTCCCCATATCCCTTCCTCCTGTGCGATCTCTCTTCCCCATCCCCCTTCATCATGTGAGATCACTCTATCCCATCCCCCTTCCTCCTGTGGGATCTCCCTTCCCCATCCCCTTCTACCTTTGGGATCTCTACACCCCATCCCCCTTCCTCCTGAGGGATCTCTCTTCCCCATCCCACTTCCTCCTGTGGCAGCTCTTCCCCATCCCACTTCCTCCTGTGCGATCTCTCTTCCCCATCCCCCTTCCTCCTGTGCGATCTCTCTTCCCCATCCCCCTTCCTCCTGTGCGATCTCTCCTCCCCATCCCATTTCCTCCTGTGCAATCTCTCCTCTCCATCCCCCTTCCCCATGTGGGATCACTCTTCCCATCCCCCTTCCTCCTGTGGGATTTCTCTTCCCCATCCCCCTTCCTCCTGTGCGATCTCTCCTCCCCATCCCACTTCCTCCTGTGGGATCTCTCTTCCCCAAACCCCTTCCTCCTGTGGCATCTCTTCCCCATCCCCCTTCCTCCTGTGCGATCTCTCCTCCCCATCCCCCTTCCTCCTGCGGGATCTCTCTTCCCAATCCCCATACTCCTGTGAAATCTCTCTTCCCCATCCCCCTTCCTCCTGTAGGATCTCTCCTCCCCATACCCCTTCCTCCTGTGCGATCTCTCTTCCCCATCCCCCTTCATCATGTGAGATCTCTCTACCCCATCCCCCTTCCTCCTGTGGGATCTCTCTTCCCCATCCCCCTTCCTCCTGTGGGATCTGTCCTCCCCATCCCCCTTCCTCCTGTGCGATCTCTCCTCACCATCCCCCTTCCTCCTGTGCGATCTCTCCTCCCCATCCCCCTTCCTCCTGTGCGATCACTCCTCCCCATCCCCCTTCCTCCTGTGCGATCTCTCCTCCCCTTCCCCATTCGTCCTGTGCGATATCTCCTCCCCATCCCCCTCACCCTGATGGATCTCTCTTGCCCATCCCCTTCATCCTGTGGGATCTCTCTTCCCAATCCCCTTCCTCCTGTGGGATCCCTCTTCCCCATCCCCCATCCTCCTGTGGGATCTCTCCTCCCCATCCCCCTTCCTCCTGTGGGATCTCTCTTCCCCATCCCCTTCTACCTTTGGGATCTCTACTCCCCATCCCCCTTCCTCCTGAGGGATCTCTCTTCCCCATCCCACTTCCTCCTGTGGCAGCTCTTCCCCATCCCACTTCCTCCTGTGGGATCTCTCTTCCCCATCCCCCTTCATCATGTGAGATCTCTCTTCCCCATCCCCCTTCCTCCTGTGGGATCTCTCTTCCCCCACCCCCTTCCTCCTGTGGCATCTCTTCCCCATCCCCCTTCCTCCTGTGCGATCACTCTTCCCCATCCCCCTTCCTCCTGTGCGATCTCTCTTCCCCATCCCCCCTTCCCCATGTGGGATCACTCTTCCCATCCCCCTTCCTCCTGTGGGATTTCTCTTCCCCATCCCCCTTCCTCCTGTGCGATCTCTCCTCCCCGTCCCACTTCCTCTTGTGGGATCTCTCTTCCCCAATCCCCATACTCCTGTGAAATCTCTCTTCCCCATCCCCCTTCCTCCTGTAGGATCTCTCCTCCCCATAACCCTTCCTCCTGTGCGATCTCTCTTCCCCATCCCCCTTCATCATGTGAGATCTCTCTACCCCATCCCCCTTCCTCCTGTGGGATCTCTCTTCCCCATCCCCCTTCCTCCTGTGGGATCTGTCCTCCCCATCCCCCTTCCTCCTGTGCGATCTCTCCTCACCATCCCCCTTCCTCCTGTGCGATCTCTCCTCCCCATCCCCCTTCCTCCTGTGCGATCACTCCTCCCCATCCCCCTTCCTCCTGTGCGATCTCTCCTCCCCTTCCCCATTCGTCCTGTGCGATATCTCCTCCCCATCCCCCTCACCCTGATGGATCTCTCTTGCCCATCCCCTTCATCCTGTGGGATCTCTCTTCCCAATCCCCTTCCTCCTGTGGGATCCCTCTTCCCCATCCCCCATCCTCCTGTGGGATCTCTCCTCCCCATCCCCCTTCCTCCTGTGGGATCTCTCTTCCCCATCCCACTTCCTCCTGTGGCAGCTCTTCCCCATCCCACTTCCTCCTGTGGGATCTCTCTTCCCCATCCCCCTTCATCATGTGAGATCTCTCTTCCCCATCCCCCTTCCTCCTGTGGGATCTCTCTTCCAACCCCCTTCCTCCTGTGGCATCTCTTCCCCATCCCCCTTCCTCCTGTGCGATCACTCTTCCCCATCCCCCTTCCACCTGTGCGATCTCTCCTCCCCTTCCCCATTCGTCCAGTGCGATCTCTCCTCCCCATCCCCCTCCCCCTCACGGATCGCTCTTCCCAATCCCCTTCCTCCTGTGGGATCCCTCTTCCCCATCCCCCTTCCTCCTGTGGGATCTCTCCTCCCCATCCCCCTTCCTCCTGTGGGATCTCTCTTCCCCAGCCCCCTTCTACCTTTGGGATCTCTACTCCCCATCCCCCTTGCTCCTGAGGGATATCTCTTCCCCATCCCCCTTCCTCCTGTGGCAGCTCTTCCCCATCCACGTCCTCCTGTGGGATCTCTCTTCCCCACCCCCCTTCATCATGTGAGATCTCTCTTCCCCCATCCCCCTTCCTCCTGTGGGATCTCTCTTCCCCAACCCCCTTCCTCCAGTGGCATCTCTTCCCCATCCCCCTTCCTCCTGTGCGATCTCTCCTCCCCATCCCATTTCCTCCTGTGCAATCTCTACTCCCCATCCCCCTTCCTCCAGTGCGATCTCTCCTACCCATCCCATTTCCTCCTGTGCAATCTCTCCTCCCCATCCCCCTTCCCCATGTGGGATCACTCTTCCCATCCCCCTTCCTCCTGTGGGAATTCTCTTCCCCATCCCCCTTCCTCCTGTGCGATCTCTCCTCCCCAACCCCCTTCCTCCTGTGGCATCTCTTCCCCATCCCCCTTCCTCCTGTGCGATCTCTCCTACCCATCCCCCTTCCTCCTGTGGGATCTCTCTTCCCAATCCCCATCCTCCTGTGGAATCTCTCTTCCCCATCCCCCTTCCTCCTGTAAGATCTCTCCTCCCTATACCCCTTCCTCCTGTGCGATCTCTCTTCCCCATCCCCCTTCATCATGTGAGATCTCTCTACCCCATCCCCCTTCCTCCTGTGGGATCTCTCTTCCCCATCCCCCTTCCTCCTGTGGGATCTGTCCTCCCCATCCCCCTTCCTCCTGTGCGATCTCTCCTCACCATCCCCCTTCCTCCTGTGCGATCTCTCCTCCCCATCCCCCTTCCTCCTGTGCGATCACTCCTCCCCATCCCCCTTCCTCCTGTGCGATCTCTCCTCCCCTTCCCCATTCGTCCTGTGCGATATCTCCTCCCCATCCCCCTCAACCTGATGGATCTCTCTTGCCCATCCCCTTCATCCTGTGGGATCTCTCTTCCCAATCCCCTTCCTCCTGTGGGATCCCTCTTCCCCATCCCCCATCCTCCTGTGGGATCTCTCCTCCCCATCCCCCTTCCTCCTGTGGGATCTCTCTTCCCCATCCCCTTCTACCTTTGGGATCTCTACTCCCCATCCCCCTTCCTCCTGAGGGATCTCTCTTCCCCATCCCACTTCCTCCTGTGGCAGCTCTTCCCCATCCCACTTCCTCCTGTGGGATCTCTCTTCCCCATCCCCCTTCATCATGTGAGATCTCTCTTCCCCATCCCCCTTCCTCCTGTGGGATCTCTCTTCCCCAACCCCCTTCCTCCTGTGGCATCTCTTCCCCATCCCCCTTCCTCCTGTGCGATCTCACTTCCCCATCCCCCTTCCACCTGTGCGATCTCTCCTCCCCTTCCCCATTCGTCCAGTGCGATCTCTCCTCCCCATCCCCCTCCCCCTGACGGATCGCTCTTCCCAATCCCCTTACTCCTGTGGGATCCCTCTTCCCCATCCCCCTTCCTCCTGTGGGATCTCTCCTCCCCATCCCCCTTCCTCCTGTGGGATCTCTCTTCCCCAGCCCCCTTCTACCTTTGGGATCTCTACTCCCCATCCCCCTTCCTCCTGAGGGATCTCTCTTCCCAATCCCCCCTTCCTCCTGTGGCAGCTCTTCCCCATCCACGTCCTCCTGTGGGATCTCTCTTCCCCACCCCCCTTCAGGATGTGAGATCTCTCTTCCCCATCCCCCTTCCTCCTGTGGGATCTCTCTTCCCCAACCCCCTTCCTCCTGTGGCATCTCTTCCCCATCCCCCTTCCTCCTGTGCGATCTCTCCTCCCCATCCCATTTCCTCCTGTGCAATCTCTACTCCCCATCCCCCTTCCTCCAGTGCGATCTCTCCTACCCATCCCATTTCCTCCTGTGCAATCTCTCCTCCCCATCACCCTTCCCCATGTGGGATCACTCTTCCCATCCCCCTTCCTCCTGTGGGAATTCTCTTCCCCATCCCCCTTCCTCCTGTGCGATCTCTCCTACCCAACCCCCTTCCTCCTGTGGCATCTCTTCCCCATCCCCCTTCCTCCTGTGCGATCTCTCCTACCCATCCCCCTTCCTCCTGTGGGATCTCTCTTCCCAATCCCCATCCTCCTGTGGAATCTCTCTTCCCCATCCCCCTTCCTCCTGTAGGATCTCTCCTCCCTATACACCTTCCTCCTGTGCGATATCTCTTCCCCATCCCCCTTCATCATGTGAGATCTCTCTTCCCCATCCCCCTTCCTCCTGTGGGATCTCTCTTCCCCAACCCCCTTCCTCCTGTGGCATCTCTTCCCATCCCCCTTCCTCCTGTGCGATCTCTCTTCCCCATCCCCCTTCCACCTGTGCGATCTCTCCTCCCCTTCCCCATTCGTCCAGTGCGATCTCTCCTCCCCATCCCCCTCCCCCTGACGGATCGCTCTTCCCAATCCCCTTCCTCCTGTGGGATCCCTCTTCCCCATCCCCCTTCCTCCTGTGGAATCTCTCCTCCCCATCCCCCCTTCCTCCTGTGGGATCTCTCTTCCCCAGCCCCCTTCTACCTTTGGGATCTCTACTCCCCATCCCCCTTCCTCCTGAGGGATCTCTCTTCCCCATCCCCCTTCCTCCTGTGGCAGCTCTTCCCCATCCACGTCCTCCTGTGGGATCTCTCTTCCCCACCCCCCTTCAGGATGTGAGATCTCTCTTCCCCATCCCCCTTCCTCCTGTGGGATCTCTCTTCCCCAACCCCCTTCCTCCTGTGGCATCTCTTCCCCATCCCCCTTCCTCCTGTGCGATCTCTCCTCCCCATCCCATTTCCTCCTGTGCAATCTCTACTCCCCATCCCCCTTCCTCCAGTGCGATCTCTCCTACCCATCCCATTTCCTCCTGTGCAATCTCTCCTCCCCATCCCCCTTCCCCATGTGGGATCACTCTTCCCAACCCCCTTCCTCCTGGGGAATTCTCTTCCCCATCCCCCTTCCTCCTGTGCGATCTCTCCTCCCCAACCCCCTTCCTCCTGTGGCATCTCTTCCCCATCCCCCTTCCTCCTGTGCGATCTCTCCTACCCATCCCCCTTCCTCCTGTGGGATCTCTCTTCCCAATCCCCATCCTCCTGTGGAATCTCTCTTCCCCATCCCCCTTCCTCCTGTAGGATCTCTCCTCCCTATACACCTTCCTCCTGTGCGATATCTCTTCCCCATCCCCCTTCATCATGTGAGATCTCTCTACCCCATCCCCCTTCCTCCTGTGGGATCTCTCTTCCCCATCCCCCTTCCTCCTGTGGGATCTGTCCTCCCCATCCCCCTTCCTCCTGTGCGATCTCTCCTCACCATCCCCCTTCCTCCTGTGCGATCTCTCCTCCCCATCCCCCTTCCTCCTGTGCGGTCACTCCTCCCCATCCCCCTTCCTCCTGTGCGATCTCTCCTCCCCTTCCCCATTCGTCCTGTGCGATATCTCCTCCCCATCCCCCTCACCCTGATGGATCTCTCTTGCCCATCCCCTTCATCCTGTGGGATCTCTCTTCCCAATCCCCTTCCTCCTGTGGGATTCCTCTTCCCCATCCCCCATCCTCCTGTGGGATCTCTCCTCCCCATCCCCCTTCCTCCTGTGGGATCTCTCTTCCCCATCCCCTTCTATCTTTTGGATCTCTACTCCCCATCCCCCTTCCTCCTGAGGGATCTCTCTTCCCCATCCCACTTCCTCCTGTGGCAGCTCTTCCCCATCCCACTTCCTCCTGTGGGATCTCTCTTCCCCATCCCCCTTCATCATGTGAGATCTCTCTTCCCCATCCCCCTTCCTCCTGTGGGATCTCTCTTCCCCAACCCCCTTCCTCCTGTGGCATCTCTTCCCATCCCCCTTCCTCCTGTGCGATCTCTCTTCCCCATCCCCCTTCCACCTGTGCGATCTCTCCTCCCCTTCCCCATTCGTCCAGTGCGATCTCTCCTCCCCATCCCCCTCCCCCTGACGGATCGCTCTTCCCAATCCCCTTCCTCCTGTGGGATCCCTCTTCCCCATCCCCCTTCCTCCTGTGGGATCTCTCCTCCCCATCCCCCTTCCTCCTGTGGGATCTCTCTTCCCCAGCCCCCTTCTACCTTTGGGATCTCTACTCCCCATCCCCCTTCCTCCTGAGGGATCTCTCTTCCCCATCCCCCTTCCTCCTGTGGCAGCTCTTCCCCATCCACGTCCTCCTGTGCGAGCTCTCCTCCCCATCCCATTTCCTCCTGTGCAATCTCTACTCCCCATCCCCCTTCCTCCAGTGCGATCTCTCCTACCCATCCCATTTCCTCCTGTGCAATCTCTCCTCCCCATCCCCCTTCCCCATGTGGGATCACTCTTCCCATCCCCCTTCCTCCTGTGGGAATTCTCTTCCCCATCCCCCTTCCTCCTGTGCGATCTCTCCTCCCCAACCCCCTTCCTCCTGTGGCATCTCTTCCCCATCCCCCTTCCTCCTGTGCGATCTCTCCTACCCATCCCCCTTCCTCCTGTGGGATCTCTCTTCCCAATCCCCATCCTCCTGTGGAATCTCTCTTCCCATCCCCCTTCCTCCTGTAGGATCTCTCCTCCCTATACCCCTTCCTCCTGTGCGATCTCTCTTCCCCATCCCCCCTTCATCATGTGAGATCTCTCTACCCCATCCCCCTTCCTCCTGTGGGATCTCTCTTCCCCATCCCCCTTCCTCCTGTGCGATCTGTCCTCCCCATCCCCCTTCCTCCTGTGCGATCTCTCCTCACCATCCCCCTTCCTCCTGTGCGATCTCTCCTCCCCATCCCCCTTCCTCCTGTGCGATCTCTCCTCCCCTTCCCCATTCGTCCTGTGCGATATCTCCTCCCCATCCCCTCCCCGTGATGGATCTCTCTTCCCCATCCCCTTCCTCCTGTTGGATCTCTCTTCCCAATCCCCTTCCTCCTGTGGGATCACTCTTCCCCATCCCCCTTCCACCTGTGGGATCTCTCCTCCCCATCCCCCTTCCTCCTGTGGGATCTCTCTTCCCCATCCCCTTCTACCTTTGGGATCTCTTCTCCCCATCCCCCTTCCTCCTGAGGGATCTCTCTTCCCCATCCCACTTCCTCCTGTGGCAGCTCTTCCCCATCCCACTTCCTCCTGTGCGATCTCTCTTCCCCATCCCCCTTCCTCCTGTGCGATCTCTCTTCCCCATCCCCCTTCCTCCTGTGCGATCTCTCCTCCCCATCCCATTTCCTCCTGTGCAATCTCTCCTCCCCATCCCCCTTCCCCATGTGGGATCACTCTTCCCATCCCCCTTCCTCCTGTGGGATTTCTCTTCCCAATCCCCCTTCCTCCTGTGCGATCTCTCCTCCCCATCCCATTTCCTCCTGTGCAATCTCTCCTCCCCATCCCCCTTCCCCATGTGGGATCACTCTTCCCATCCCCCTTCCTCCTGTGGGATTTCTCTTCCCAATCCCCCTTCCTCCTGTGCGATCTCTCCTCCCCATCCCACTTCCTCCTGTGGGATCTCTCTTCCCAATCCCCATCCTCCTGTGGAATCTCTCTTCCCCATCCCCCTTCCTCCTGTAGGATCTCTCCTCCCCATACCCCTTCCTCCTGTGCGATCTCTCTTCCCCATCCCCCTTCATCATGTGAGATCTCTCTACCCCATCCCCCTTCCTCCTGTGGGATATCTCTTCCCCATCCCCCTTCCTCCTGTGGGATCTGTCCTCCCCATCCCCCTGCCTCCAGTGCGATCTCTCCTCACCATCCCCCTTCCTCCTGTGCGATCTTTCCTCCCCATCCCCCTTCCTCCTGTGCGATCACTCCTCCCCATCCCCATTCGTCCTGTGCGATATCTCCTCCCCATCCCCCTCCCCCTGATGGATCTCTCTTCCCCATCCCCTTCCACCTGTGGGATCTCTCTTCACAATCCCCTTCCTCCTGTGGGATCCCTCTTCCCCATCCCCCTTCCTCCTGTGGGATCTCTCCTCCCCATCCCCCTTCCTCCTGTGGGATCTCTCTTCCCCATCCCCTTCTACCTTTGGGATCTCTACTCCCCATCCCCCTTCCTCCTGAGGGATCTCTCTTCCCCATCCCACTTCCTCCTGTGGCAGCTCTTCCCCATCCCACTTCCTCCTGTGGGATCTCTCTTCCCCATCCCGCTTCATCATGTGAGATCTCTCTTCCCCATCCCCCTTCCTCCTGTGGGATCTCTCTTCCCCAACCCCCTTCCTCCTGTGGCATCTCTTCCCCATCCCCCTTCCTCCTGTGCGATCTCTCTTCCCCATCCCCCTTCCTCCTGTGCGATCTCTCCTCCCCATCCCACTTCCTCCTGTGGGATCTCTCTTCCCCAACCCCCTTCCTCCTGTGGCATCTCTTCCCCATCCCCCTTCCTCCTGTGCGATCTCTCCTCCACATCCCACTTGCTCCTGTGGGATCTCTCTTCCCAATCCCCATTATCCTGTGGAATCTCTCCTCCCCATCCCCCTTCCCCATGTGGGATCACTCTTCCCATCCCCCTTCCTCCTGTGGGATTTCTCTTCCCCATCCCCCTTCCTCCTGTGCGATCTCTCCTCCCCAACCCCCTTCCTCCTGTGGCATCTCTTCCCCATCCCCCTTCCTCCTGTGCGATCTCTCCTCCCCATCCCCCTTCCTCCTGTGGGATCTCTCTTCCCAATCCCCATCCTCCTGTGGAATCTCTCTTCCCCATCCCCCTTCCTCCTGTAGGATCTCTCCTCCCCATACCCCTTCCTCCTGTGCGATCTCTCTTCCCCATCCCCCTTCCTCCTGTGGGATCTGTCCTCCCCATCCCCCTTCCTCCTGTGCGATCTCTCCTCCCCATCCCCCTTCCTCCTGTGCGATCTCTCCTCCCCCTTCCCCATTCGTCCTGTGCGATATCTCCTCCCCATCCCCTCCCCCTGATGGATCTCTCTTCCCCATCCCCTTCCTCCTGTTGGATCTCTCTTCCCAATCCCCTTCCTCCTGTGGGATCCCTCTTCCCCATCCCCCTTCCTCCTGTGGGATCTCTCCTCCCCATCCCCCTTCCTCCTGTGGGATCTCTCTTCCCCATCCCCTTCTACCTTTGGGATCTCTACTCCCCATCCCCCTTCCTCCTGAGGGATCTCTCTTCCCCATCCCACTTCCTCCTGTGGCAGCTCTTCCCCATCCCACTTCCTCCTGTGCGATCTCTCTTCCCCATCCCCCTTCCTCCTGTGCGATCTCTCTTCCCCATCCCCCTTCCTAATGTGCGATCTCTCCTCCCCATCCCATTTCCTCCTGTGCAATCTCTCCTCCCCATCCCCGTTCCCCATGTGGGATCACTCTTCCCATCCTCCTTCCTCCTGTGGGATTTCTCTTCCCCATCCCCCTTCCTCATGTGCGATCTCTCCTCCCCATCCCACTTCCTCCTGTGGGATCTCTCTTCCCCAAACCCCTTCCTCCTGTGGCATCTCTTCCCCATACCCCTTCCTCCTGTGCGATCTCTCTTCCCCATCCCCCTTCCTCCTGTGCGATCACTCCTCCCCATCCCCCTTCCTCCTGTGCGATCTCTCCTCCCCTTCCGCATTCGTCCTGTGCGATATCTCCTCCCCATCCCCCTCCCCCTGATGGATCTCTCTTCCCTATCCCCCTTCCTCCTGTGGGATCTCTCTTCCCAATCCCCATCCTCCTGTGGAATCTCTCTTCCCCATCCCCCTTCCTCCTGTAGGAACTCTCCTCCCCATACACCTTCCTCCTGTGCGATCTCTCTTCCCCATCCCCCTTCATCATGTGAGATCTCTCTACCCCATCCCCCTTCCTCCTGTGGGATCTCTCTTCCCCATCCCCCTTCCTCCTGTGGGATCTGTCCTCCCCATCCCCCTTCCTCCTGTGCGATCTCTCCTCCCCATCCCCCTTCCTCTCCCCCTTCCTCCTGTGCGATCTCTCCTCCCCTTCCCCATTCGTCCTGTGCGATATCTCCTCCCCATCCCCTCCCCCTGATGGATCTCTCTTCCCCATCCCCTTCCTCCTGTTGGATCTCTCTTCCCAATTCCCTTCCTCCTGTGGGATCCCTCTTCCCCATCCCCCCTTCCTCCTGTGGGATCTCTCCTCCCCATCCCCCTTCCTCCTGTGGGATCTCTCTTCCCCATCCCCTTCTACCTTTGGGATCTCTACTCCCCATCCCCCTTCCTCCTGAGGGATCTCTCTTCCCCATCCCACTTCCTCCTGTGGCAGCTCTTCCCCATCCCACTTCCTCCTGTGCGATCTATCTTCCCCATCCCCCTTCCTCCTGTGCGATCTCTCTTCCCATCCCCCTTCCTAATGTGCGATCTCTCCTCCCCATCCCATTTCCTCCTGTGCAATCTCTCCTCCCCATCCCCGTTCCCCATGTGGGATCACTCTTCCCATCCTCCTTCCTCCTGTGGGATTTCTCTTCCCCATCCCCCTTCCTCCTGTGCGATCTCTCCTCCCCATCCCCCTTCCTCCTGTGGGATCTCTCTTCCCAATCCCCATCCTCCTGTGGAATCTCTCTTCCCCATACCCCTTCCTCCTGTGCGATCTCTCTTCCCCATCCCCCTTCATCATGTGAGATCTCTCTACCCCATCCCCTTCCTCCTGTGGGATCTCTCTTCCCCATCCCCCTTCCTCCTGTGGGATCTGTCCTCCCCATCCCCCTTCCCCCTGTGCGATCTCTCCTCACCATCCCCCTTCCTCCTGTGCGATCTCTCCTCCCCATCCCCCTTCCTCCTGTGCGATCACTCCTCCCCATCCCCCTTCCTCCTGTGCGATCTCTCCTCCCCCATTCGTCCTGTGCGATATCTCCTCCCCATCCCCCTCCCCCTGATGGATCTCTCTTCCCCATCCCCTTCCTCCTGTGGGATCTCTCTTCCCAATCCCCTTCCTCCTGTGGGATCCCTCTTCCCCATCCCCCTTCCTCCTGTGGGATCTCTCCTCCCCATCCCCCTTCCTCCTGTGGGATCTCTCTTCCCCATCCCCTTCTACCTTTGGGATCTCTACTCCCCATCCCCCTTCCTCCTGAGGGATCTCTCTTCCCCATCCCACTTCCTCCTGTGGCAGCTCTTCCCCATCCCACTTCCTCCTGTGGGATCTCTCTTCCCCATCCCCCTTCATCATGTGAGATCTCTCTTCCCCATCCCCCTTCCTCCTGTGGGATCTCTCTTCCCCAACCCCCTTCCTCCTGCTGCATCTCTTCCCTATCCCCCTTCCTCCTGTGGTATCTCTCCTCCCCATCCCCCTTCCCCATGTGGGATCACTCTTCCCATCCCCCTTCCTCCTGTGGGATTTCTCTTCCCCATCCCCCTTCCTCCTGTGCGATCTCTCCTCCCCATCCCACTTCCTCCTGTGGGATATCTCTTCCCCAACCCCCTTCCTCCTGTGGCATCTCTTCCCCATCCCCCTTCCTCCTGTGCGATCTCTCCACCCCTTCCCCATTCGTCCTGTGCGATATCTCCTCCCCATCCCCCTCCCCCTGATGGATCTCTCTTCCCCATCCCCTTCCTCCTGTGGGATCTCTCTTCCCAATCCTCTTCCTCCTGTGGGATCCCTCTTCCCCAGCCCCCTTCCTCCTGTGGGATCTCTCTTCCCCATCCCCTTCTACCTTTGGGATGTCTACTCCCCATCCCCCTTCATCCTGAGGGATCTTTCTTCCCCATCCCACTTCCTCCTGTGGCAGCTCTTCCCCATCCCACTTCCTCCTGTGGGATCTCTCTTCCCCATCCCCCTTCATCATGTGAGATCTCTCTACCCCATCCCACTTCCTCCTGTGGGATCTCTCTTCCCCAACCCCCTTCCTCATGTGGCAGCTCTTCCCCATCCCACTTCCTCCTGTGGGATCTCTCTTCCCCATCCCCCTTCATCATGTGAGATCTCTCTTCCCCATCCCCCTTCCTCCTGTGGGATCTCTCTTCCCCAACCCCCTTCCTCCTGTGGCATCTCTTCCCCATCCCCCTTCCTCCTGTGCGATCTCTCTTCCCCATCCCCCTTCCTCCTGTGCGATCTCTCCTCCCCATCCCACTTCCTCCTGTGGGATCTCTATTCCCCAACCCCCTTCCTCCTGTGGCATCTCTTCCCCATCCCCCTTCCTCCTGTGCGATCCCTCCTCCACATCCCCCTTGCTCCTGTGGGATCTCTCTTCCCAATCCCCATTATCCTGTGGAATCTCTCCTCCCCATCCCCCTTCCCCATGTGGGATCACTCTTCCCATCCCCCTTCCTCCTGTGGGATTTCTCTTCCCCATCCCCCTTCCTCCTGTGCGATCTCTCCTCCCCATCCCACTTCCTCCTGTGGGATCTCTCTTCCCCAACCCCCTTCCTCCTGTGGGATCTCTCTTCCCCAACCCCTTTCCTCCTGTGGCATCTCTTCCCCATCCCCCTTCCTCCTGTGCGATCTCTCTTCCCCACCCCTTCCTCCTGTGCGATCTCTCCTCCCCATCCCACTTCCTCCTGTGGGATCCCTATTCCCCAACCCCCTTCCTCCTGTGCATCTCTTCCCCATCCCCCTTCCTCCTGTGCGATCCCTCCTCCACATCCCCCTTGCTCCTGTGGGATCTCTCTTCCCAATCCCCATTATCCTGTGGAATCTCTCCTCCCCATCCCCCTTCCCCATGTGGGATCACTCTTCCCATCCCCCTTCCTCCTGTGGGATTTCTCTTCCCCATCCCCCTTCCTCCTGTGCGATCTCTCCTCCCCATCCCCCTTCCTCCTGTGGGATCTCTCTTCCCAATCCCCATCCTCCTGTGAAATCTCTCTTCCCCATCCCCCTTCCTCCTGTAGGATCTCTCCTCCCCATAGCCCTTCCTCCTGTGCGATCTCTCTTCCCCATCCCCCTTCATCATGTGAGATCTCTCTACCCCATCCCCCTTCCTCCTGTGGGATCTGTCCTCCCCATCCCCTTCCTCCTGTGCGATCTCTCCTCACCATCCCCCTTCCTCCTGTGCGATCTCTCCTCCCCATCCCCCTTCCTCCTGTGCGATCTCTCCTCCCTATCCCCCTTCCTCCTGTGCGATCTCTCCTCCCCTTCCCCATTCGACCTCTGCGATATCTCCTCCCCATCCCCCTCCCCCTGATGGATCTCTCTTCCCCATCCCCTTCCTCCTGTGGGATCTCTCTTCCCAATCCCATTCCTCCTGTGGGTTCCCTCTTCCCCATCCCCCTTCCTCCTGTGGGATCTCTCCTCCCCATCCCCCTTCCTCCTGTGGGATCTCTCTTCCCCATCCCCTTCTACCTTTGGGATCTCTACTCCCCATCCCCCTTCCTCCTGAGGTATCTCTCTTCCCCATCCCACTTCCTCCTGTGGCAGCTCTTCCCCATCCCACTTCCTCCTGTGGGATCTCTCTTCCCAATCCCCTTCCTCCTGTGGGATCCCTCTTCCCCATCCCCCTTCCTCCTGTGGGATCTCTCCTCCCCATCCCCCTTCCTCCTGTGGGATCCTCTCTTCCCCATCCCCTTCTACCTTTGGGATCTCTACTCCCCATCCCCCTTCCTCCTGAGGGATCTTTCTTCCCCATCCCACTTCCTCCTGTGGCAGCTCTTCCCCATCCCACTTCCTTCTGTGCGATCTCTATTCCCCAACCCCCTTCCTCCTGTGGCATCACTTCCCCATCCCCCTTCCTCCTCTGCGATCTCTCCTCCCCATCCCACTTCCTCCTGTGGGATCTCTCTTCCCCAACCCCCTTCCTCCTGTGGCATCTCTTCCCCAACCACCTTCCTCCTGTGCGATCTCTCCTCCACATCCCCCTTCCTCCTGTGGGATCTCTCTTCCCAGTCCCCATCCTCCTGTGGAATCTCTCTTCCCCATCCCCCTTCCTCCTGTGGGATCTCTCCTCCCCATCCCCCTTCCTCCTGTGCGATCTCTCCTCCCCATCCCACTTCCTCCTGTGCGATCTCTCCTCCCCATCCCCCTTCCCCATGTGGGATCTCTCTTCACATCCCCCTTCCTCCTGTGGGATCCCTCTTCCCCAACCCCCTTCCTCCTGTGCGATCTCTCCTCCCCGTCCCCCTTCCTCCTGTGGGATCTCTATTCCCCATCCCCCTTCCTCATGTTGGATCTATCATTCCCATCCCCCTTCCTCCTGTGGGATCTCTCCTCCCCATCCCCCTTGAACGTTTGGGATCTCTCTTCCCAATCCCCTTAAGCCTGTGGGATCTCTCTTCCCCGTACCCCTTCCTCCTGTGGAATCTCTCTTCCCCATACCCCTTCCTCCTGTGGGATCTCTCCTCCCCATCCCCCTTCCTCTTGAGGGATCTCTTTTCCCCATCCCCCTTCATCATGTGAGATCTCTCTTCCCCATCCCCCTTCCTCCTGTGGGATCTCTCTTCCCCATCCCACTTCCTCCTGTGGGATCTCTCTTCCCAATCCCCCTTCCTCCTGTGGGATCTCTCCTCCCCATCCCCCTTCCTCCTGTGCGATCTCTTCTCACCATCCCCCTTCCTCCTGTGCGATTTCTCCTCCCCATCCCCCTTCCTCCTGTGGGATCTCTCTTCCCAGTCCCCATCCTCCTGTGGAATCTCTCTTCCCCATCCCCCTTCCTCCTGTGGGATCTCTCCTCCCCATCCCCCTTCCTCCTGTGCGATCTCTCCTCCCCATCCCACTTCCTCCTGTGCGATCTCTCCTCCCCATCCCCCTTCCCCATGTGGGATCTCTCTTCACATCCCCCTTCCTCCTGTGGGATCCCTCTTCCCCAACCCCCTTCCTCCTGTGCGATCTCTCCTCCCCCGTCCCCCTTCCTCCTGTGGGATCTCTATTCCCCATCCCCCTTCCTCATGTTGGATCTATCATTCCCATCCCCCTTCCTCCTGTGGGATCTCTCCTCCCCATCCCCTTGAACGTTTGGGATCTCTCTTCCCAATCCCCTTAAGCCTGTGGGATCTCTCTTCCCCGTACCCCTTCCTCCTGTGGGATCTCTCTTCCCAATCCCCTTCCTCCTGTGGGATCTCTCTTCCCCATCCCCCTTCCTCCTGTGCGATCTCTCCTCTCCATCCCCCTTCGTCCTGTGCGACCTCTCCTCCCTATCCCCCTTCCTGTTGTGCGATCTCTCTTCCCATCCACCTTCCGCCTGTAGGATCTCTTCTCCCCATCCCCCTCCTCCTGACGGATCTCTCTTCCCCATCCCCTTACTCCTGTGGGATGTTTCTTCCCAATCCGCTTCCTCCTGAGGGATCTCTCTTCCACATCCCCATTCCTCCTGTGGGATCCCTTTCCCATCCCCTTGCTTCTGTGGGATCCCTTCCCCATCCCCCTTCCTCCTGTGCGATCTCTCCTCCCCATCCCCCCTTCCTCCTGTGGGATCTCTCTTCCCAATCCCCATCCTCCTGTGAAATCTCTCTTCCCCATCCCCCTTCCTCCTGTAGGATCTCTCCTCCCCATAGCCCTTCCTCCTGTGCGATCTCTCTTCCCCATCCCCCTTCATCATGTGAGATCTCTCTACCCCATCCCCCTTCCTCCTGTGGGATCTGTCCTCCCCATCCCCCTTCCTCCTGTGCGATCTCTCCTCACCATCCCCCTTCCTCCTGTGCGATCTCTCCTCCCCATCCCCCTTCCTCCTGTGCGATCACTCCTCCCTATCCCCCTTCCTCCTGTGCGATCTCTCCTCCCCTTCCCCATTCGACCTCTGCGATATCTCCTCCCCATCCCCCTCCCCCTGATGGATCTCTCTTCCCCATCCCCTTCCTCCTGTGGGATCTCTCTTCCCAATCCCATTCCTCCTGTGGGTTCCCTCTTCCCCATCCCCCTTCCTCCTGTGGGATCTCTCCTCCCCATCCCCCTTCCTCCTGTGGGATCTCTCTTCCCCATCCCCTTCTACCTTTGGGATCTCTACTCCCCATCCCCCTTCCTCCTGAGGTATCTCTCTTCCCCATCCCACTTCCTCCTGTGGCAGCTCTTCCCCATCCCACTTCCTCCTGTGGGATCTCTCTTCCCAATCCCCTTCCTCCTGTGGGATCCCTCTTCCCCATCCCCCTTCCTCCTGTGGGATCTCTCCTCCCCATCCCCCTTCCTCCTGTGGGATCTCTCTTCCCCATCCCCTTCTACCTTTGGGATCTCTACTCCCCATCCCCCTTCCTCCTGAGGGATCTTTCTTCCCCATCCCACTTCCTCCTGTGGCAGCTCTTCCCCATCCCACTTCCTCCTGTGCGATCTCTATTCCCCAACCCCCTTCCTCCTGTGGCATCACTTCCCCATCCCCCTTCCTCCTCTGCGATCTCTCCTCCCCATCCCACTTCCTCCTGTGGGATCTCTCTTCCCCAACCCCCTTCCTCCTGTGGCATCTCTTCCCCAACCACCTTCCTCCTGTGCGATCTCTCCTCCACATCCCCCTTCCTCCTGTGGGATCTCTCTTCCCAATCCCCATTATCCTGTGGAATCTCTCTTCCCCATACCCCTTCCTCCTGTGGGATCTCTCCTCCCCATCCCCCTTCCTCTTGAGGGATCTCTTTTCCCCATCCCCCTTCATCATGTGAGATCTCTCTTCCCCATCCCCCTTCCTCCTGTGGGATCTCTCTTCCCCATCCCACTTCCTCCTGTGGGATCTCTCTTCCCAATCCCCCTTCCTCCTGTGCGATCTCTTCTCACCATCCCCCTTCCTCCTGTGCGATTTCTCCTCCCCATCCCCCTTCCTCCTGTGGGATCTCTCTTCCCAGTCCCCATCCTCCTGTGGAATCTCTCTTCCCATCCCCCTTCCTCCTGTGGGATCTCTCCTCCCCATCCCCCTTCCTCCTGTGCGATCTCTCCTCCCCATCCCACTTCCTCCTGTGCGATCTCTCCTCCCCATCCCCCTTCCCCATGTGGGATCTCTCTTCACATCCCCCTTCCTCCTGTGGGATCCCTCTTCCCCAACCC